>NC_135775.1:4371041-4393122 GCF_028453695.1 Augochlora pura | reverse complement strand
TCTATCCATCTATCCATCTATCCATCTCTCCATCTATCCATCTATCCATCTATCCATCTATCCATCTATCCATCTATCCATCTATCCATCTATCCATCTATCCATCTTTCCATCTATCCATCTATCCAATCTATCTATCCATCTATCTACCTATCTATCTATCCATCTATCTATCTATCTATCCATCTATCTATCTTTTTATCTATCTTTTTATTTATATCTCTATCTCTCTTTTTCTCTTTCTCTCTTGCCTTCTCCGGTCCTTTCTCGCTCTCACCCGGCGCGTAGTTCATAAAGTTCCGCTCGTTCCGCGGGCCGCGTCCGCCAAAGAAACAGCTAAATGAAGCTGTACGCGGAATGAAGCATATTTTAATGTCTTACCCTCCCCCCTATCACCCCCCCTCCCCCTCGCGGCCGATAATGTACGTGCCCGGTGTGTAAATATGATGAACTCGGTAATGCGCCGTGGAAACCAGTTCCCAGGACGGTGGACGCGTGTGCGCGCGAGACGAGTTTAAACCGGCGAGAGAGAAAGAGAGAGAGAGAGAGAGAGAGAGAGAGAGGGATCGCGGATCAGGACGCGTTTCCCAGTTCAATGAAGAAGCGACGAAAGAACCGCTGACAGGAATGAGGCCCCGTTGATTCTTTCGCCACCGTCGCGTCGCTTTGGATCGCGGCCGGAGATAAAGCAGATAAAACGCGGCCAAGTCCGCTCGGCCTCGTCGTCGTCTGGCCTCGTCGCGCAGACGGGAAAATCCTCGATTAACCCTAAGAGTACGGTGACTATTTTACACGATAAAGGACGGAGTGGGGGTTATTAAACTACCCCACGCGATAATTGTTTTGTTTTGTGTATAAGTTGTCACATTAACCCTTTGCACTCGAGTGGCGACATTGAAATTGTTACACCACGTTCTAAAATTATTTTTAGAAATATCATCAAAGTTCAAATTTAAAAAGTTGTTGAAAATGTGCACTTTGTTATAGAGTACGAAAATGCTATGAGCCAGACAAATTATTTTATATTTGATATTGGTTAAGGGTTAACATTGCAAAGAAGTAAATTAAAAAAACGATTATTTAATTTACTAAGTCAAACTCAATTTTACTTCACTCAACAATATTCGCGAAATGATTTACGAAATTTTTAAATAAAAACTAATCCCTAACCTAAGATCCCCCAGTCCGTACTCTAAGGGTTAAAGGACTACGATCTCCGCGCAGATCTTAGATATCCGCGTCGTTGACAGTGTCATTGCCGCAAGCGTGGAGCGCGGTTTCTCGAAATAATAGCTCAGCATAGTCGGTTCGCGCTTCGCTGCGCCGACTGCAATCGAGACTCCCGGATAAACGAGATATTATTTCGCCGGGTATTAACTGGTTAGAGAATTAAGCTAGACCAGCTACCGGTTACCACTTTGTTACGGTTCGATCGGCGGACACTAAACGCCGATTCGATGGCAGGGGATGGGCCGCGGACGCGTTTCTTCGAAACGTGGTCCGCCGATTATGGCCGCGCCGCTGTTCTCGGAAAACGTTCCGACGGAACCTGTCCGAGTAATTGAGTTGTCAGCGCCGGACAACAGGACTCGCTTTTCGGAATGCGGATCGTTCGCTTTACGGTGACTTTTACAATCGATCGGGGGACGATTTTATATATTTCAGATTATTCTCGCTGGTCCGACGCGATGCGTTTTAGATGACTGCTGTAATGAACAGCAGCTTTTGTATTATCTGGCTAGGGGGTGGGTTTGGTCGTAAGTACATTGATGGGTAATTATTGGAGAGCTGCTCTAGGTACGCCTCTAATCGAGAAGATTGATTCAGAGTAGGAGCTCGGCTGAGGCAGGTGCGAGATCAAAGGGAAGAAGTTGATGATTAAAAAATGGCGACACTTTGAGATTTTTACCTATTAATTTTTCAATATTACGAGCTTAGAAAATGTTAAAGATACGAATTTGTTGTATAAGAGATTTTTGCTAGATTATAAAGAAAATTCATTGAGTAGATTTTGAGATGTCACAGTCAACATTTTGAAAAATATATTTTCAAGAAAAATACATTTAAAATTCTCTATACCAATTTTTCATTTTATTATAATTGTCTATATTATTATTATTCATATTATACATATATGATAGCTGTAACTTTCTACCCATAAAGAATTAAGATTTTTACAGACCTATTTTATAAATTATATCCTTCAAATAAAACTCGATTTGTTCAAAGACTCGCGCTAATATAAGCGTTAAACGTAAAAACGTTAACAGATGTATACTCAGCGTTGAAGACCGTGTACAGCCAGATCTGTAATTCCCTCTGCTAAGAAGCAGACAGTGATTAAAGAGGATCGTCTCAGACCTAAACACACGTCTCGAGACGCGCGCGCGGAAAGCGTTTCCGGCAGTTTTTCGCGTTGCGCTCCTTCCATCCGTATGATTAAGGAATCCCAGTATTTTGACTTTCAATCGGACCACGGAAAGTGACTTGGTTCTACATAATGCACCCCGGCGGATGGAGGGGCTCCCTTAAATAGTTCATCTAAATGTACATCTAAAAAGCGTGTTTCCACTTCTGACCGCTTCCGCAACGCGATATTAAAATTATCGATGCAAATCACTTGCTTACGTATACGGGAGAAAAATTCGATATCAGGCCTGGTCAAGGAAGCAAAGGAGATCCGACCCACGGAGAAGGTACGACCTTTCGGAGGTACCGTCCTTTGCGGTGGGTCACCGCGGACTTTAACCTTTGGATACGACGACATGATGTAGTATAGTATGGTCACTAATATCGTACTGAATTTTGGAAACAGATCGAATTTAATTTTAATCAGAAATAAATGTTTAGAAAGTATGATTATTTAGGGTGTAAACATCTAACAATTTATTAAGTTTATTTTATATTCAATTATAATAGATATTTAGTGAACTAAATTATTTTGCGATGCAGCCATCTAGTAATATATTAGATTTTTTAAATATTTAAATGTAGAAAATATTTAGTGACTATAATTATATACAGTGTAATCATCTGACAAAAATCCAAAATATGTTTTAAATATTGTTAAATAAGCCTATAGTCCTGACGCAAGAAAAAGGCATTTAAAGTCTTCCCCCTCCTACTTATTTCTCCTCTGATAAGAGGGGGAAACACAAGGCACTTTCTTGTCGCGTGAAGACTATAGATATACTTAACAGCGCATAAGTCATATTTTCCATTTAAAACTGCCGCTTTGTAGTTTTTATAATTATTTAGTCTCTTGTACCATTAAATAATCGACCATTAAATATATTTCACATTTTTTTAACATAACTTCTCAACAAAGCATTTACAGACTTTCTGCTACATGACATTTTAGTCTCATTTTTAATAGTAGAAAAAATTTACAAAACATGCACTGAAAAATGCGAGACACCCTGTACATCAGATTCCCTAAATACCTTTTCTCGCGATTCAGCTGAAAGAGACCTGTCCCCCAAAAAATGCGGCGCAGTATTAGCGGCTGCACGCGGCACGACGCGGTCAGTTCCAGAGGTTAATGGCACCTTTAAAAGCCCCATGCCCGGTGCGTATCTCATGATCCCGTGTAATTGCCGTTACACGCCGGTGCTTAATGAAGGCGAAAAAGTGGGAAAAACCAGTCCGCGGCGCGTCCGCGCGCGGGTCTTCTTCTTTTTCTCCGCGCGGAAACTCGAGCGAAACCGATCGCAGCGATGACGAATTAATTGGCTAGCCACCCAAGGAACGATCGATTCGACGAAACGAATCGCCCAGTGGACCCACACGGTCGTCGCGACGCGACGGCAGTCGAACCGTTTTACGGTTTATGACGCGACGGTGGCCAGTTGTAAAGGGCGCAGCGAATTAATTTACCGGGACGGTCGCGAGCATTTTCAGAATAAAAGATGAGGGACCGCGCTCTCCTCATTTTTACGCTTTAATCCCCCTTTGAAAGCGTCCGACGGCGACACTCCGTCGGATTCAAAATTAAAAAGATGCCGTCGTACCCGTCCTCGCCCCCCCTCCGAAATCCCCAAAAGAATATGGAGACGTCCGTTTGAGACCGTTTCCATGAACTTCGTCACCCCCCGTGCTATGAATCGAACGATTTATTAAAATTCATTGGCCGCGACTGTGATTGACAATATGGCCGCCGAGTCGATCGAAATGAACCGCGATTTCTCTTTTAGAATTTGTTCTTTCACCTTCCTCGATTTATTTCTTACGAAAATTAATAGACCGACGCCAATAACGCGCCGTAATTACGGCAACATCCTCGGTATGATGAGGTTGCGTATTCTTGATAGCAGGCGAAGCAGAGGATCTTATATTTTGTTCAATAATCAATCGACCTGTAATAAGTAATAAACAATAAGTATCAATAATCTTGTTGCATATGCTACGACCTCGGAGCGAGGAATCTCTTTTAATAGAAATTGATTCTCCTCTATCTCTTCTAAATCGTTCTTAATCGCTTAAAATAAATGAATAAATATATTAGTGTAATAGTTATAAAGACAATTTTGCAGAAAATAATTGAATAAATTACTGAATTGCAGAGCATATTATTTATGAAAAGTTCATATAAATATAAATTGATTCTGCTCCATCTCCTCTAAATCGTTCTTAACTCATTCAAACAAATAAAGATATAATTGTTATAGTTGTAAAGACAATTTTACAGAAAATAATTAAATAAATATCTGAATTCTAGAATATATTATTTATGAAAAGCCTATGTAAAATCAGTCTCGTTACGCTTAGATAGCACGCTCGCTTTTAATGCCCGGCAGATTCATCGTTGATAATAAAGAATTTATCGCGTCGTAAATAACGAAACGCTCGCGATTGCCCTAAGCAAACGTGTGCGCTATCTATACGCGACGTCACGGCACACGGCACAGGAAGCATCGAGTTGTCGCATGGCAAGCCGCAGATTGTTTCTTGTTATTCCGTCGCGTCTAAGTTGAAAAGCCGGCGGAATATCCCGGAGCCCCCATGAAATGCAAATTTCACCCTCTTAACATCGCCGGTTGATGGTATTTTAATTCGCGTCCTGTCCCAGATAAAATCCATGGAAATCCTGTGTCGCGCGAGCGCGGCCGTTGTATTCAGTCGCGGAAGCGTTTATATTTCTAACAAGGAAAAAATGAATGGAAGAACCATGAAACGACAGCTTTATAGCGGTACTCGCGACCGCGCGTCTCTCTCTCTCTCTCTCTCTCTCTCTGTTCCGCCGGCGGAACGGCGGAGGTTCATCAACGAAACTCCGCAAATATCTTTAAACTGTTTTACCGAGCGGACGCGGCGGATTTTTGCACGGCCCCGCGGACGTTTCTTTCAGCGACCGTACCCCGTATTATCGTCGTAATGAATAACGGGACAAAATGATCTCTTCCCTGTGTCGTCGTCGACGACGCGGTCTTCGGCGACGGGCAATTCCCCGCACCGATTTCAATTGTCCCGCGAGCACGGAATAATTACACGCTCTTGGCGGACCGGGGGACACGCGGATCAGAATGGCTCGTAGAACGAGCTATGCGATCGAAGTGGATCATTTTGAGTTTAAGAACAATGCGGCGGGGAAAAGAAAATTCAAGATGGCGCTGAGAAATTCTTCAGTCCCTCGGAGATATTTGCACCGCGTTGCCTCGAAACTGTGTTGAAGGAAATACTTATATATAATAAAATAGGAATTGGAAAAATTTGTTTAAAGTATTTTTAATAACTTCGTAGAAGAGATATAAACATTGTATAATTTTGTCAAAATATAAATCTCTGAAATGCTGAAAATATGGTGTTGGACAGTGATACGAAAATTCTTTAGTTAATCCTTTGCTGTCAGGATGGTTAAAAAAATGTCTTAGACTCTTTTTATTGAAATATTAATATTATGAGAAGATTAGTTAAAAATTAATGCAATATACTTCCAGTGGTACATCGAATTCTCATAAAGATAAACATATTACTTTACGAATGTTAAATGTGTTTTAAAATGTTAACTATATCCTCAAATTATTGGGTTATAATTGAAATTATATTTCCGAGTTTCCGAGTCTCAATTCAAATTATATTCTCTAACTCTCGTCGTCCCAATTCGAGCGATATTCTGAAATGATTGGATCGCAATAGTACAGCTAATTTCGAAATGACAGTTCGAAAGCTGGCCTGGATCTGAGTGACCCAGTATGACACGCATGTTTCCTATAGCAATAGCGACCGAGTGGGTAAATAACTATATCAGCCCACGTCTAAATGACCGAGTTAGATTTCATCGAACGTCTTGCTTGTAACAATGCCATACACGCATTTGTAAGATGTTGAACGGAAATATAAAATGACAGCAATTCCCACACGAAATTACATGGAAACCGTAAAAACAAACTTGGTCACGGTAAAATCCAAACACTCGACGATCTCTGTTCTTGGTGGACTCTTTTGTGCGCGTGGTATCGCGCGTCTCCACGGCGTTCCTCCACGGTGGCAGTTATTTAAAACCGTTACAGAGGAGCGGGGAACACGATAGAACGTAAACCAATTTCCCCGCGCGCGCGAGCCGGTCGACGAAAGTCCTACATAAAATTCCAACTAGTTTCCACGGAGAGCCGGGCAACTCGGCGCAGTCGCGAACCAGATTATGAAATAAGGACACGATTTTCTCAATTACTTGTCCCGCGTAGACGCCGCCGACGTAAACTCAATTCCTGCCGGCATTGTGTTCCCGGGACTCCCGGGTATTTTTCTTCGCGAGGAAAAGTCCCAGCGTTCCCGGAGCGACGCTGGTACTCTGTCTCTCGCCGGATTCTCGTTTCCCTGACAAATCGAGCGACCCGTTCCATCGCTCGCGCACCATTGAAAATCGTCGCCGCCTACAACCTGGTGCTCTTCGTTCGGTTTCAGATTCTGCTGTCCCACTTCGACGCGTTCAAGTTCCCGAGCTCGGAGGTGGTGCAGTTCCGCGCTCTGGTGACACCGTGCATGCCGACCTGCGAGCCGGTGCAGTGCGACCAGGAGGAATTGACCGGCGAGCTGCGCTCGGTGATCTCCTTCGGCAGACGTCGCCGCCGTCGCGCGGCCGGACCGTCCTCCCAGAACCGTGAAGACCTACTCCTGGTGCAGTCGATCCAGATCACGGACAAGTTCGGCTTCGAGCACGACAGCAAGGCGTCGAACGCCAGCTCGGCGACCAGGGACACCGTGTTCGTCGAGAGCGAGGACATCTCGTCGACGATGGGCATGTGCATCAACCTGGGCGAGGCGATCGTCGCCGGCACCGTGTTCCTCGTCGCCCAGATCGCCGTGATCGCCGCGTGGACCATCACCTGGCAGAGACGCCGGCAGATGCTCAAGCATCAGGAAGCGTTGTCGGTCTCGGTCTCCGTGCCGGGCATGCACACCGCTCCGGGCCGCACCGACAGCCTCTGTAAGTTGTACGACACCGGATACTCAGCGCGCCGTTTCTGAACGGCCGCCGTCCAGCCGTCGACAACGCCCCGAATCTCGTCTTCCCAAGCTCTGGCAAAGAAATCGAACGATACCCTTTCTCGCCGCTCTCGGCGAGCTCGTGACTAGACTGCGGACTTTCTTCCGGGCATACCGGGAAAACGAAACGAGTCCCAAGTCCATCAATCCCCCATTTTTGTTTCTTCAAAATTCTTAACTCTGAATTAATTCTGAAACTATTTCTTCGAGTTCTTGGTACGCGATCCTCGGTTCCCAGATAAAGATCCACTTGTCGTTCGAGATCGGCGGCTCCATCGACGCAGAAACTTACTTCCGGCTAAGATCCGCAGTCTAGTCACGAGGACCCGCGAATCCGATCATCCGCGACAGAGCCACCAATCAGGCCGATCATCCAGTTGAATATCCAGATAGAGCAATTTCGAAGGTAAATCGAAGAGTTTCCCCGCAAGACCGCGACTCGTCGCGCGCGTTTAATCCTTCCAAACGGAGACGACCAGTCGGATCCGGTGTGTAGCCGTTCTCATCGCTAAGATCTACTAGGTATTAAAATCATGCACTATCATCCAGGAACATCGGGTTACTAGAGAGGACGTGCCGAAACGATCGCTCGCCGTTGCTCGCCGAACGAGACCCCTATCCCCGCTTTCGTCGTGCTACGCGACGACGTTCGTGGCGGCCGGGTGTATCGCGCGCGATTAAAACAGATACAGCATAGCAGCTCAAACGAGCTTTCAATAATTACTATACACGGCAGAATTGAAAGGCGATCGAATTGCAGGTCCGATCGAATATCCGGCGACTCCGTCATCCTTCATTTAAAATAGCGCGTAATCTTCGGCCGATTTTCTTCGGCCGACCAATCTCTCTTATCTTTTTACTTCTTTCCTGTCGCTCCTTTTCCATTCCACTCTCCGTCCTTCTCTTTCAAGCGAAGTTTTCACCCGTCCGTTCGTAGCGCACGCAAGCCCGAGACGAGACGAGGCGAGATAAAGACAAAGCGAAACAACTCGAAGCGAGACGAGCCGTGGCGTGGCTTTGCTCCAGAGGCGACGGGGACGCCGAGACGTGTACTTGCTACGTAGGATAGGGCACTGGCACGGACTCTAATTAGCATTGGGAATCGGGCATGATTATGCAGATGCTCCGAGTAGGATATCAACAGGAGGAATAGTGGACCCCGGTCGAGCGGGCGGGCCGGGGGTTCGGGAGACAGAGCGTTGGGGCGGCAACGACTCGAAACAGTAGGCGACAGCATGGGCTGAAGGGAGCTGATAGCTGGAGGGACAGAGAGGCGCGCAGAGAGAGAGAGATAGATAGAGAGATCGCGAGAGAGAGAGAGAGAGAGAGAGAGAGAAGTAGAGATAGATATAGAGAGAGATAGAGAGAAAGACGGTAAGAGAGATAGATAGATATAGAGAGGTAGAGGGAGAAAGCAACAGAGATAGGGTAAGGGCGCAGAGGAACGGCGGAGAGCAATGCGCGTAAAGGGGTTGGCGGAAGGTTAATTGCCTCTTGTGGTGTCTCGGGGTTAAGCTAAGCTTCGTGGGGTCGGTGGAGAATTCGGTAGCGGGTAGGGCCCGGAAACGAGACAGCGAGATGGCGTCGGATCGCATCAAGGATGGCTATCTGGAGCGTAGTGGGACCACGTAACCTCGATCCCCTTCCGACTTAACCTTAGCCGCGTCGGTCCCGACCGTGCCGCGCCGCGCCGCGCCGGTCCAGTTAATTTACATCGCGACGCGTAAGCTTATCAATCTGGACCTGGCCGCTCGAAGTTAAGCCGGGCGCGGGACGCGTAACGACACCCGCGATCAACGTCGCGGCGACCGGTCTTGCGCCATCGCGCCGATTTCCCGTTCGTTTCACCGTGACACGGCGACTTCCTCCATCGAGGACGATCTATCGACAATCTGTCACGGATGGCACAGTTTCGATTGTTTACCTTGACATTATTCGCTGCAGAAAAGTGACCCCTCGCATCCGTGTCTACCTGTCTACGTGGGTCGAGAGGGTGGATTAGGAAAATTGGAAAGTTTAACGTCGAGAGAAAGAGAGGGAGAGGGGGGAGGCGGGCGACCGCCGAGGCTCGAAACGAACGTCGTTTACATTGGAAAAGTTATCCGAACGGTTCCCCGCACGGCACTCTCTCTCTCGCTCTCCGCGCGGCGCAGCCGAATTCAAATATACCCGGTCGCCCGGGAAGTTATAACGTAGAGGGTAGAGAGACAGAGAGTCGATCTTAACTTCGGCGAACATAGATCCGACGTGCAAACGTCGCCGCACAATGCGCCGAGCCGCGGAGACAGTACGTTCGAACGGATTACATTTCACGTAGGATTGCTGTTTAACATAACAAGCCGCGCGCGCGGTCGAACTTGCCCGGAACTGGGTGCTCCGCGGCGGAGTTTCCGCCGGTCGGCATCGAATTTTCCGCGGAACAAAGTGAAACTGCGGGTCGAGCAACCGGTAGATCGGATCTCTGACGGAAGGGGGGGGAGGGGGAGAGGCCGGGATCTATGCGGCAGATGGGGCGCGCGCGATACGTTCGGATCGGTTGGCTCTGGCTTTCGTCTGGATGCGATCCTGCACGTCTCTCTCTCTCTCTCTCTCTCTTTCTCTCTATCTATTTATCTCTCTCTCTATTCTCTATCTATCTATCTCTCTTGCTCGTTTTAGCCGCCGTTCCCGTCGCTCTCTTTCGCCGCGTCTATCGATTCCGCCGATACAAAGACTTCCGGAAGGGATCGGGTTAATTGAGAAACTTGAAGATTTGAATACGGCCCCGCCAAGACAAACAGACTGAACGGAAGGACAAGCGAAAGAGGGAGATAAAGACAAGCAAAGTGCGAGTCTCCGATTATGGTGAAACGTTTGCATTTCAGTTAGCCGAAGTTCGCCACCGTGCTCTCTCTCTCCCCCCCTCTGGTTCGACGTTTCCCTACCGTCGGCAAGCACGCCGCGAACACCCCGCATAGAGTTCCCTCCTCTCTTAATTTGAATGATCGCCGGGGACTTGCTCCCGACGATCCTGCCGGGAGAACGTTGTCGACGGGAGAGGAGTCGTCGTCGACACGCGCCCCCGAGACGTTATTTTCGCTAACACCACTCTGTGGGACCGAGTGCGATTCGAGATCGACGCGCGGTTATGTTTGGGAATGTCTGATTCGCTGAATGAAAGTTGCGTTCTTCTTTTAATCATTTCAACGAGGATATTTGCATTTTACAGATTTTACTTGGTCGTTTTCTCTAGATTCTTTAGGTCTCTGGGCGTAGGCTCATTGAGAAAATTAATTGAATTTTGTGAGGAGTCAGTCGTGAGAGAAAAATGTCTGTTATTATGTCGGGAACTTTGGAACAATAGAATTGGATATTCGGTTTCTTTAGAAGAAATAAAATTTGATAGGTATTAAAGCTTGAAAATGATGCAGACGATTTTTGTTCTCTTCTATCTTATTCATCGTTATTAATCTCTATAAATTGCACGCAGTATATTCAATTTAAAAGCTCAGAAGAACCTATCGTTTCGGTTCGAATTCCACATGCACTTCCATATTACAATTTTATTCAAAGCTAAGAACTTCTCAGTACATTCACCATATTACAACAATTTCAATCGTTTCCTTCGAAAGAATATTTTCAAGCTCTGTTTTCATAAAATACTCATCGAAGATTCCATCGATGGTAGAACAAATTCATTTCGATATCCTGAGAGAAAGGGTTTCGGTGGTCGAATCTCGGAACAAATCCATTCGGTTCGGATCGATATCGACGAATCTCGGCGAATGCATCCGGGAATAAGGTGGTTAGAGCGCGCCGGTTGTTTCGGCGGCAAACTTCTCGGTTTTCGCGCGCCAGGGAGAAAAAAAAATCGAGCCGGTGGCAGAGGAACAAATGCGAGAGCGTACGCACCGCGGCGGGGGGGGGGCCATTGTGTGCCGGTGTTGAAACGTCGACGCGCACTTTAATTATTGGTTCTAATTGCCGTGGAAATTGCTGGGCTTTCTCCGGCGCGCAACGCTGGGTCCCCGCTCGCGCGAATTTTGTTTCTGAATCGAACGGGGTGCTGATTGAAAACACAGGTCGCGGCGGATCGAGGCTCACCGGCGGGCAAATAGAGAGATAGAGAAAGGGGCGAGAGAGGGGGAGGAGACTCCAGGATAGAGAAAGAGATTTGGAGAGATTTTGAGAGAGAGAGATTTTGGCACTGGGATTTTAAAGCTAGAATTTTGTCACTGGAATTTTAATATTGGAATTTTAATGCTAGAATTTTACTACTGGTATTTCAACACTGGAATTTTAATATTGGAATTTTAATACTAGATTTGATCACCAGGGATTTGAAAATTATTTCTTTCGCAGTTCTTGGTATTAACAAAATGTTTATGATGAAATGCCATAGAAAGAGACTTGAACAGGGTTAAAAGAGAGATTTTTAGGTAGCCAAGGGGAGAGAAAGGGAGGGATAAAAGAGAAAGATTTGAAGAAAGCTAAAGAGCTAAAGAAAGATGAGAAGAGAGTCCAGTCGCCTGATTTCATAACGCGCGCCACGCTCGTCCCGTTTCGCAGCTGCAATCTCCCCTAGAACGAGTGTGTACATCGACGAATAAGAATGCCAACTAAGGTGCCTACGCGTATATCAATAAGCGACGCTACTTAAGAGTTTTATTCTACATTTTACGTTGTATGCTAAGGATTTTTCGCTAACGCTGACGTAGTATATCCAATTTGCTTTTTGGTGAGAGGGTAGAGCCAATTTTTATAACCTGTCGCCCCGTGCACGCCTACACCGGTACGATTACAGAGGCCGGGGGTGCCGGGGCGACGCAGAATCGCGAGCCGCGAGCCTCGCGCGCTGCCACCGCGTGTCGCGAAGCCGCGAGAGCTGCTCGCCGCTCGCGATCATCTAGACGTACGAGCGTAACGCATAAACTAGCGCGATACGAGATGGCGCATGAAGAATCTGGTTCCTTCTCGCCGGTTGCCCGCGAAGAGTCCGGCGACACGACGTCCGGCGCGCCGGCCAAAGGGGAGACGGTCCGAGATTTTCTCGCGCCATCTTGTCGAGAAAGCAACATTTCTTCTAGCATGTAGGGACACACGACGGCTGTCGAGGCACTTTTCATCGACTTGACCGGACCCGGGATCGGGGTCCCCCGGCCACGCCGGGCGATCGGAGAACGCGTTCGATCCAAGTCAATGGAAACTGCGCTTGTTCCGGCGACAACAACGGTCTTTGCTGACACGCGAGACTGATATTGTCCACTATTAAACGCGTATACGATGAAAGAAACCGGCAAGAGCCGCGCGAGCCGAACCCATGTATCGTCATATTCTGATTACGTAATTAAGTTGTAAGTTAACGCCCAGCGGCCTGCCGAGCGAAAGGAGACGCAGGTACCGCTTCATCAAAACGTTAATATTGGGCTCGAGGACGACCGCTCTCTCGATGACACGCCGAGAAACCACGCTCCTTGCACGCTGTACCTCCATCGCACCCACTTCCGCTTTCTCTCTGCTTCTTCTCGTCCTCCACCTTCGCCTCTTCCTACTCCCTCCAAGTCCGCGAGAGCCCCGCGCTCGCGCTCGCGCACCCCACGAGTTTGTCTTTCCACCCTTTCCAGCACGCTTCCTTCGACGTCCTTCTTAATGAGCCTTATACTCGTAACCCTTCCCGCCTTCTTTATCGTGAACGTTCGCGAGCATGCTGAGACGCCGGTGCTTGTCCTCGAGCCTGAGGTGCGCGCCTACTCCGCTGTAAGCTTGAGAAGCTCGAGTCTGTTCTGTACCCTGACGAGCGTACATATTTCCACAGCTTCTTCACCTTCAACCCCCAACCTTGCAGACCACCCCACCCCCTTTTCCCCACATGTTCTTTACTCTTTCCAGCTTCGCATTCCCCGAGCCAGCTCGTTTTCCGCCGCGGACCGGATCGAAACGATTCCGCGTCCGCGAGTCACGTACAGAGCTTACCCGACGATCGAGCGGTTTTACATATAACCCGCGCACCAGAACCGTAATGGCTTATTTATTTTCTACGTTTAAACGTGTACCGCCCTTTCCAGAATACTCGTACCTTATCACATTTATCTCTGTCCACTGTTTTTACCGCGCCCTTCTACTCCTTTTTCTTTCTTTATTTCTTTATCTCTTTATTTCTTTTCTTTTACTTTTTTTCTTCTTCACGTTTTTATCGTATCCTCTTGCGACGACCTCGCGCGTCCGGCGCGTGCGATCATCTTGCGCGCCCCGTTTTTAATGACGTCCCGACGATTCGCACACACGCGAGCGTGCACGACGACGACGACGAGGAGGAGGAAAACCGGGGACCGATAGCGCGGCGCGCCAACGCCGGATGATTAAACGAATTAATTGGATCGACAGGGAGGGCCGCACTTCTCGCTCATCCTCTCTCTATCGCGGGCGCGAGTGTTTAATTAATCTCGTTCTCCCGTCGCACACGCACGTTTCTTTTCCACGTTTCGACTCGCGTTCTTTTTTCCCCGCGTGTTCTTCTATTCTTTTCTTCTCTCTCTTCTTTTCTTTTTTTTGTACCAGTATCGAGACGTCACCCACAAGTTTTCTTATCTTTTCTTTTTTCTCTCTCTCCGCGGCTTGGACGTCGTTTATATGTCAGTACCGTAATACACATGTTGTACATAGCATATATGGTACAGAGAAAATAAACTCATTTTATAATGAACCAGCCTCCGACTACGATTGTTTATACCCTTGCCCAGCCCGCTTCCGCGGGATTTTTGTTACCGTAGCGACGCTGTTTCCACCTGAGCGGAACCGGTGATTATTCACTGTGGGAACCGACCGGCAAGCTTCTACGCGCGGTTGTCTCTCTGTGTGCTTCTGTGTGTGTGTCTCTCTCGCTTTGTTTGCGTGTGTGTATAATTAAGCGTTCCGATGGGCCGCGGTTCATTAGTCGAAAGTCGATGGCGAGCTGCCCGGACACGGTGGTCAGATTTCATTTCTACGAGAAGCTGCCGCACATCCAGGTAAGATTTATCGCTCTATCGACGATTTTAGGACGATTAAATTGTTGTCATTGTTGCGAAATTTATTTATCGATTGGATGATTTTTGTCGGATATTTTTAGTTCTTTGATCGTTTCATTTTTGATTTTCTTCAAATTTTTATTTCGTTCTTAAATTTTAGATATATATTTCTGGTTTTGTTGTATAATTCTACGAGTTTATTATTATTAGACAGTGGATATTTATGCAAAATAAAAGTTATATGCATCTGCGATGGCTTTAATACAGGATATATAAAAATACAAGAGCCAGGAGATATTTAAACTCTTGTTTTAATCATTTTAATAAGACGAACTAAGTGCAGGACATTCAAAATTCCTTTGAATTTTTTCATTGCTTTGAAATTCAATAATTGTTATATGAATTCATATGTAAACCGTCTATTTGTCACATTTTATTATTGACTACGGTAACGTGTATTTTATTCGCTTAATAATTGCTATTACTAGTTAGGAATTGTAAATTGAACTCCCTTAGGTACACTTAAGCAATATGGTGACACATATGTAAGTATATTTATTTATTCTCCTTTTTAAACGCAAATCTATAAATATCTCAATTTTAAAAAATAAACTAAAATCGCCTTTAAATTAACCAATCATATTTTACGTCATCTGAAGCTCAACCATCAAACTTTAAAAAACTATAACTACATCAATTTGCAATTTCCTTCGCCGATTTTCAATTGCTGCCCCATTTATTCCAATTCCGTCGACCATTCAAAATTCGAATTCTTTACTCGACTGAACATCAACGATTAATTTCTTAAATCTATTAGACAGAATCTTTCGCGCAGCCTTGATCAAAGAACAGGAGCCCTTTGAAGTCCGTAACCGGGCACGGAGAAATAAATCTCGGCGTCTCCGACGTGCAAAAAACGGTCGCATATTAGCATACACCGGCTTTCATTACTACATTAAATCTGCCAGTCTTCTTTTAACCGGCTTATTCCGGAGCTAATTAAATCGTATCTACACACGTCGCTCTATTCCGCGTTTATATGCTCACATTTCTGACGAGGAAGAACCGAGAGGGGAGCCATGGTGAAGAGAAGAAAAAAAAAATAAACACGGAAACGTTGTGGCACTAAATGAATTTTTTATTGGTTCAACGAATTAACCGGGTATTAAGGTAAATGTATTAACATGTTAAGGAAACGAATGGCGCGCGTAATTAACCTATTAGTTTGCTCGGTTCGTTAATGAGGATCTTTCTGCTCGCAGTGAGAAAGGTTATAATAAAGTTACATATATCGTCTTATATTATTAATAAATTATCATCAACGAATATGAATTTTACTGCTATTATTATATTACTATAATATATTACTATTGTTATTAATTATATTACTAATACTTTTTAGCCTTAAAGTAATTAAAAAGATCATTTCGCACTTCGATAAAAGACTTAACGTAGCTTATTTAGAAAACCTCTATAAATTAAATAAATTACAATATAAGACAAACAACGTCGCCGGGCTCATTAGAGCCGTTCTAGTACAACGTGATGCTCCTTTAATAACCCGGCCAACGGGTTAAGGAACAAGGAGCGGAGTTATCTCGAAATTTCCATAGCGCGTTAACATTATTTTCGATCGACAATGGCGGGGTCGTTCGTTTCAATGGAACGAGGAGATTATTACAGCGTCGAATGGATTCCACCGCGAGGCTATAATGGCGGTTTAAATAGGTTTCCTGGTAAGATGTTACGGCGGGAACAATCGGCGCGCGCGATTCGGGGTCACGGGAAACGTTTCAACCGGAGGACAAGGACCATTCAAAGCGGCACACGGTGGAAACGAATTCTGCATCCCTAACGACATCCCCTCCTCCCTCCCCCTGCCCCCCTCCCCCCGCGTTTGACCCCCACGTACGTATCAATCAACGAATTATTATGCTAAATGTAATCGTGTCTCGCCTGTAAATGTGCCCCGGACTATCGAGCAGCCTGAGCTGTACGAGGGGTTCATCGATTCGAACGCATTACACGAGGGGGGTGGTGGTGGTGGTGCTCTGTTACATCGCATATAGCGAGCCACGGCACGGTTACGTTCGTTACCATGCATATCGGAAAAATGGCGCGCGCGTTGAATACTCGGACAATGCCGGGATATCTTCAATGGCGCTACACGTACTATTCGTTTACAGATCGCCCGATCTTTGTGCGGCACGAACATTTTTCGAATTCGCAAACACGCGCCGGATAAATAACGTCGCGTTTCCGGTAACGATGTTAAGATGAAAACGATTAAATGCGCACGCGATCGCCGGTCTGTTTGCGCCAGACATCCGTCGTTTGGTGTATATTGGAGACGTGGAGTCGTTTTGGTATAGTCGATGGAAATTGTAGCGTGACAATTGACAAGGTATAGTATGTTAATTATGCACGTTAAGCTGTAATAAAATTTGTTTGATAAGTAATGTCGAAAAACTTATTCCTTGAAAATTCCTTAAAAAACTTATTCCTTAAAAATTCCTTAAAAATTCCTTAAAAAATGAATTGCATAATAAACAATAAAAAACTGACTAAATAAAAATAACTCAAACTTCGCTCAACCTAACCTCATTTTCCGCACCAATCGTACTTCTTTCAAAACACTGCTAAACCACTCGAGCCGAAAATTCATTGGCACGAAAGTTTATGGGTTTTGTTCGGAGCGACCATAAGGACCGGTCGCGCTGTGTGCGGCGCAGCCAGGGCGCGAGTCCTCAGGACGCGTCTCGCTAGGACCAGGATGGACCCGGCCCCGGCCCCGGAATTATGTGCCTCGAAATTGGAATTCGCACACGTTGCGCCTACTCAACCAAAACTGATCGCGGTCGGCGTCCAACAACGAGCCCGTGTACACAATGTCGGCGCATTTACATTATACATTCAGTTAGCAACGATCCCCCCCAGCACTCGGAGCGGAACACACAATGCCGGGGCGCGGGCGATCGGTGGCGGACGCGCGGGGCCAATGAAAATTAGATCTGCCTTCGTGAGAACAAAAAGCCCCCCCTCGTGTTTCGAGAACAACGGCCGGCCGACGGTGTCGTGGACGACCGCCGGTCGCGGAGCAGAGAGCGAGCTGAAGGGGAAGGCGAAGGAGGAGAGGGAGAAGGAGAAGGAAGACGAAGAAGTTAGAGAAGAAGAAAGGAGGAGAAAGAAAAGGAGGAAGAGATAGAGAAGGCGAAGGGTGAGAAAAAGACGAAGAAAGACAGAAGAGCGAGATGAAGAGGGAAACAAAAAAAGAGAAGGAGACGAAGAAGGTGAGAGAAGAAGAAGGTGAACAAAGACGAAGGAAACGTAGAAGTTGAAAGAGAAGTAAAAGCAAGAGAAGAAGACGAAGAAGTAAAAACAGGAAATAAAGACGAAAAAGTAGAAAAGGTCGGTAAAAGTAATAGACAAAGAAGGAAGAGGCGACTAAGGTGACTAGCAAGGGTTAGAATAAGGCGTAGAAGGAAGAGGAAGAGACAAGCGGCGGAGATCGATGACGGGACACCTCGGAGGCGCATAAAACGTCAGGTGCATCGTGCTGCACGAGCGAAAAGTGGACCGCGCGACTATATTCAGGATTCTGGTAAATATCCACCGGTTTCCAGCCTCCGTTATATACACAAGCGGCGCGCTTCAATCAGCGTGGGAATCGTGCTCGGTGACCCTGAGAACGAAATTTATGAGCTCGATAGCGCGGCCAAGATGTTTCTGTCCGACGCTGAGAGATCGAGGAATGCTAATAGACCGATCTCTCGCGATACCCCGACGCTGATACTCGGACACGATCCTTGTTCCCCTTACGGGACGATTCATTTGCCGACAAAATGGGAATTAAGAGGGAACCGGGAAATGCCGGTCAACGGCCACTGACAGGCCGCTCGGGTAAGCTAACACTAGAATTACCGGTCGCTGAACGCGACACCGCCGCGGCTAAACGGCGCGCAATTAGCTCTGAAAAACTAACCGATCGCATGCTCGCTATAAAGGTTACTCGTACACCTTTTAATATGTTTTTTCCGACTGGACGAAATCGCTCGAATGTTTGTTAGAGAATGAAGAAAATAGTTTGTTAGAAAATGGTAAAATGGATTTTTAAAAGTTTGCTGTTACTTGGAATAAAAAGACAAATTTAATTTTTATACCCGAGCTTATAATTTAAAAAATGGTTCGTAAAAATATTTCGTATTGTTTATATATTACAGTTATGAAACAAACTCTTTTACACTCGAAGGGATTTTAAATAAATTTAAAAGTAAATTAAAAATAATTGTTCTTCCATTTTGCATGACATAACCTAACATATTACATTTTATGCATACGAAATTAAGTCTTGTAACTCATGCAACACTTCATATAAATTTCATATAAATTATAATATAATAATAATAATATAAAAGCTACCTTATAAGCTCAAAGACAAACGGTTAAATCTTCCAAGAAACGCGTCGTAGATAGAAAATAATGATTTAATTCGTCGAGAACCCTGGACATCACTTTAAGGGGCACAGTAATTGATACGCCCGCTCCATTTGTTCCAATAAAGCGGAAGAAACAGGAACGAGGGCAGATTTATTGGTTTTTTCTCCGGGACTGCTTAATCCCCGGTACAACGTGGAACAAGTGGCCGGCGAAATTTCTATCGTCCGCTAATCTGGACCGCGTCTAGATCTCGGGACTCGGGCGAAGAAGTTTCGCGGAGCGGCGACATCTCGTTTCGCGCAATTCGAGAGAGAAAGAGAAAGAGAGAGAGAGAGGGAGAGGGAGAGAAAGGGGGCGCTCGGAGAAGATTATTTTCTTCGGTGAAAATAGCGTCGCCGGTATCTCGGTGCCCGGCTAGAATAAACTGCCGGATTATCGCTTCGAAGACTGGATCGAAGGAGCCGGCGGGGCGCAACTTATCGTGCATTAAACAAGAGTGCAAGTCGGGACGGGGAACGATTCGGCGAGACCATTCGACGGGTCCGGCTATGTTAATGAACTGGATCGAGATAATGGTGCGCAATGCTCGTAGTTTACGGCTGTAGTAATGCAGCAGGAAGTATCCAGCCGTGGCTACCGGGTGACAGGACATGGTTCCGTGCTGTCGACCCCGGAGAGGGGGGAGAAGATCTCTCTATAGAGGCTACGGGCGAGATGTCCGACGATTTCTGACGCGAGCGAACCGATAACTTGCCGATGCTTCCGGTTCTATCGCAGACGGAACGGCGGCGTCCATCTTCCGCGATGATTCACAGACAAGATGCTTTCTATTTCTTGGTTATTGGGGACTTTTTGGCTGCGGTGATTGTTTTTGATGTCGGATATTATAATTGATAATAAAAATATCGAAGCCAGAGTTCTTAAGTAATTATAGTAATTTTATCAGACTGCAACAATTATAATCGAAACGAGAAATAATTGAAGAATAATCATTAAATGGTTAAACATTTTTATTTAGCCTCTAGTAAGATTAATTTAGTCTGACCACCATTAGACTACCATTTTACATAAATGAAATTCCACAGTTTACTAATTCACAAAAATATTATCCCGCTTGATTAATTTTCCAAAAGTATTTCCAGCATGGAAAACATTTATTATAATATACAGAAATGTTTTGTTGACTTTTACTACTATTAAAACGGGAACAACAAAAAGTCCATTCTATCTCTAAACGGAGTAATAAAATAGAAATCGAGTGTTAAAAATTTACTCGAAAAACCGAGGTGAAATCACAGTTAGAAATATAGCCATTTAAATGAAAATCAGAAGGGGTGAGATGTGTCATACAAGACAACGAAAGGAGAAGCTTCTTCTTGACACAATAGACGCTAAAATATCAACAGGAAGACACCTAGGTGATCCCGAGGTTACGGCGATTTAATTTTTTTTTTCAGTCCCGCGTCCGCGGTATCAATCTTCGGTACATTATTATAAATAACAATGTGAGAAGTACAAATCGTTCAGGAAAATTGGAATGCTGTTTCTATTACGCTAAAATGATGTCCTAAGGGAACAGCGGCGTACCGCGATGGATCATCAGTCACCGTACATCATCTTCTATAAGGAAGCTAACTATAAGATATCAACTGCGGGCCATTTGTCAAAAGTCGAAACGGTCCTCGCGAAGTGTCTCTATAGAATTATCTGCCCCTGGCGCCATACGGCAGTCACCGGGAATTCCGGACAAGCTGTCCCTCCTTCTCGCCTCCTCCACCTCTTCACCCCCTCGAATTATCTAACATTAACCTTAGGCTATTGATCTTTCGATTTCAGTTCCCGTGTTCATTATTTCACTACCGTCCGTTTCAATCACGAACATAATTCGGTTCGCCGATATTATTATCCGTTTACCGCCTGGGAAAAAAAAGGCACGGCGATATTAATGGAACGCCGGAAGTCCCGTGACAAAAGTAATCGCTTCGCCGCGGATTCTATGCATTCCCGAAACAATGAACAGTTAGGATTGAGTGTAATAAATTAAAGAGCATTGTAAAATGTCAGATGTAACCTTTTTTTTTAATTATTTTTAGATTATTAATGGAAGAATTAACTTGCTACCTGGTTTCTGTGCGTTTTAATTTATGGTTTTTATCACGGCGATCACGCGTTCCAAGCAGCAATTAAGATGTTCGCACGTCAATTAAAAATACGTTCGTAATCAGCGCGGTACACGGCGCCCGGCATTTTTTACATTCCCGTAATACGAGTGTAATTAGTTTCGAAATATCTGGGAAGACGCCTTTCCTTTTATACGGGGTGAGCCATTTAATTATTTCTTCGTATAAATAAACAGCAGTACACACGGTAATAATAATTTTTGTTATTAATTCCCTTTATTTATCGAAATATCGCCTTGAATTTTTATTGCGAAATTTTTATTGAAGCTGAATAATTCGAGAGTCTATTAAACAGAGAATAACAAATTATCGAGAAGCGAGGATTCAGAAATTTTCATCGACATTTTTAGTTAATTTATAATGCGACAAAAGTTCAAGGAATATTGTCTATTAGTTACATGTAAGAAATTAAACAAAGTGAGCGACACGCGTGCGTTTAATATTCTCATAATTGTCCAGTTTTAAAAAAAGAGAATCGTAAAACATTAATTATTGTCGCATGCGAAGCATTTCTTCGACTATACAGTTCACAGAAATAATTCAACTGATCGCCATAAACGGCTCTATTTAACTCTTAACGACACCCGGTACATCCTCAATTAAATGTAATCTTTTTCAGTGATTTCTTTTTAATATAATTCGCTTAATCGCTTCGAAACGCGTGGCAGAGTCCGGTCAGTTTTTACGATCTATCTCTCTGTGTACATGTGTGTGTACCGTGCTGCCGTTGATGTTTATTCGAGCCCTCCCCGCGCCCTCCCCGCGCCCCCCCCGCCCCCCCCCCCCCCCTCCCTCCCCCATTGGAATTTCATGGAACATACATATCTGCGGCGCCGAACTATTCTAAACTACCGCGATAGGTTTCCACAGCATTTTAATTGGCCGTGAATTACATCCGCTTTCGTGACGGGAACGAGGCAATATAAGTTTGGAGTTCGGGCTCGGCCGGCCGACTACGGATTAAGTCAAGATATTTGAAATGGTAATGACGGT
>NC_135775.1:4328025-4370941 GCF_028453695.1 Augochlora pura | reverse complement strand
ATGCGAAGCATTTCTTCGACTATACAGTTCACAGAAATAATTCAACTAATCGCTGTAAACGACTCTATTTAAGTTTAACGACACCCCGTACATCCTCAATTAAATGTAATCTTTTTCAGTGATTTCTTTTTAATATAATTCGCTTAATCGCTTCGAAACGCGTGGCAGAGTCCAGTCAGTTTTTACGATCTATCTCTCTGTGTACATGTGTGTGTACCGTGCTGCCGTTGATGTTTATTCGAGCCCTCCCCGCGCCCTCCCCGCGCCCCCCCCGCCCCCCCCCCCCCCCTCCCTCCCCCATTGGAATTTCATGGAACATACATATCTGCGGCGCCGAACTATTCTAAACTACCGCGATAGGTTTCCACAGCATTTTAATTGGCCGTGAATTACATCCGCTTTCGTGACGGGAACGAGGCAATATAAGTTTGGAGTTCGGGCTCGGCCGGCCGACTACGGATTAAGTCAAGATATTTGAAATGGTAATGACGGTCTCAAGCATTCTTCAGGCTGTTATCTTGATTTTAATTACACTTGACAATACCTTGACGCCACCGCCAAGTTGGATTCCCCTGTCCTTTTCGAGATAACTCAATTACGCCGATTATCAGACCGCGAATATTTATGCGGGCCAACAGTTTAATTTACCAATTTGCTTTCCTCTGCCGCGAGAGACAGAGCAAGAGAGAGAGAGAGAGAGAAAGAGAGAGAGGGTTTCAACGCCACTGTATGGCCGCGTCGCGCTCGATTATACGCGTTCGAGTTTTCCTTAGGAAACAGAGAGACACCGCCAATTCCCCGTATCCGCCGTTAGCGCCGCGTTCTCAAATTCGCGGGCGCGCGCGTTTAAGATGTGGATGCATGCGCATCGTATTAATTCTTGACACAGACGCGCGCGCGCGCGCACGGATTGCCGAGGGAAACGAAATAATCATGCCGCCGATATGCGCTAACTAGAACGGCGGAGGCAGAGCGGGATTATCTGTGCAACGGCGATGTTCTTAAAAATAATTACGCCGGGTAATGGAACGGGAACCTAATCTGGACTGCTGCTACCACGGTGTGAGAAATATCCGCAATCTACGCGCGCCAGCGATGTTGAATTTGTTCCGCGCGCGTTTACAAACTTTCCCAACAAATTATGACACCTGTAGTCTGTTGCGTTCAACGAGGGGGTGTGGGGGGAAGCATATTATCACGTAGTCGGCTGGAGATTGTTCGCGAGGAACGCTAGGCTCTGTAATTTGTCAAAAATTATTTGTCAAGAATAAAGGTTAAATTTTATGATTTGTTAAAAATGATGAATATGAGTGAAATAGATAGTTTGTTAAAAATAGTTCACGAAGGTAACGAATTGGAGTTTGTAATTTGTCAAAAATGCTTCTCCAATGAAAAATCGGTATTGAATAATGAAAAAATATATAATAGTAATATAACAGTAAATGTATATAACAGTAATCATAAATATAATAAAAATATATCACTTCATTTAAAAAAACTTCGACGATAATCTGTGAATCGGTTGTCATGGTAACCAATAATTTAATATCTATTATTGAAATAAATGTGTCAGATTATACTACCGAAGGCTTCAATATTATTATATAATTTTTTAAATATCAAATATCTTTCGGGATTAATAAATTGAATAAAATCAAAAATAGAATCGAATATATGATATCGAGCTAAATTTTTACGGCAAAATTTCCGGTCGCTGAAGTGTTAATAATTCCAGATAATATAGCAGGTTTTAGAAAAATAACAAATGACTAAAGAGTCGAGTATAGTAAAGAGCAATAGCTCAGCATAGATCGCGTCAATATTCTCCAAAAGCATCTTCTCAATTCTGTAAACCAGAAAATTCTAATCGAGTCATACGACCAACAGCAGCACACCTAAAAAAAAAGCAGAAGAAAATCCAAAGTACGAAAGGGGCTGCAACTTCCCCATCAATTGACCCTCGCAGACAGACTTTCTCTAGACTCCCCAGAGCGTCTCGGCGTCTCAGCCTGCGATTTGTATCCGCCACACTTAATCCCGTTCCGCGAGACAACGCGAGCGGCGGCCCGGGTCGTCTCTCGTATCACTTCGGGTCTCGGGGCAAGCGAGAAGTGCCGGGGCGCGCGAGTGTTGAAAGGCGGAAAGCTCGAACAAAGTGTGCGGCAGCTCTGTTCCGCTCGGCACCGTGGTCCGCTCCGCAGAGGTCCGCTCCGCGCCGCTCTGCGCCGCGCCGCGCCGCGCCCGCGAGGTCGAGGAAGTAGCCTTGGTGTAAGTGGCGGCTGGGTTCTCGACTGTTGGAATGGGTAAGGGGGTCGAGTGAGTGACTGACTGGAATGAGGGGGTTGGCTGGTTCGGGTTTACCCGGCTGGGGTTAGGTTAAGTGTCACCCGACAGCGAGAGCCGCTACCGGGAGAACGCGCGAGAACGGGAGACGCGAGAACGAGAGAAAGACGCGAGAAATAGAGAAAGAGAAAAGGAGAGAAAGAGAAAAAGAGAGAGAGAGAGAGAGAGAAAGGGACGCGAAGGGAGAGGGCGCGCGGCAGTCGATAAGAGAAAAGGGGAGGCCCGTCGGTGTGTCTGCTGTATGAAAGAAGTCGGCAAGACAGAAATAAAGCAACGGATCCGAGGACGACGGGGTGGATGGGCCATCGAGATGGCGGCGAAGGAGGCGAGAGGGAAACAGTCTGTTGTGGAGGCTGAGGCGGTGGCGAGGGGGTGGTCCGCCACCCCCCGCCCTCGCATTCCCGTGGGGCGGCCGAGCATACCGCAGGATGGAAGCAACTTTCCGCTTCGATCTGATCGGTTATATCGGTGCCACGCGTGGTGTCACGTAAACCCAAAGAAAATACCTCCTCGTCTTTCTTCTTTTCTGTTCTCCCGGGCTGACGCCCCCGCAGTTACATTGGCCATCCACCGAGTATTTTCCACTCGCATTCTTCGCGGCCAATAGCTGGCATCGGTCTCTCTCGCCACCGGCGCTATATTTTTTGGTGGCCGGCTTCGCCATGCCGGCGAAATAAAATAGCGACGCGAGAGAGAGAGAGAGAGAGAGAGAGAGAGAGAGAGAGAGAGAGAGAAAATCGCTACTCCGGTCGACGTCGAACCCGAGAGGACATGCGACACGGAAATTCTTCGGGACCTTCTTTCAATTTCGCGCGATGCATGAGAAATGCGCGAGAGGATTCCGCGACTCTGACACACGACCGGGGATGGCTCGCAGATTTTTCGGAGCTAGAATGTACTTCCATGGTGGGGAAGGGGACGTAGTCGCGTTGAAACAAATCCGGGGGCAAGGAGGGGCGGTGGCTTGGCTGCAAATCCGAATTTGGGAACGTCGCTATGGTCTCCATCGAAACTGCCTAGGAATAATAATGAAATGTCTGGGAGGGTGGGAGATGCGCGTGGGAAGAAATTGCTTTGGGTGTCGCGGTGATTCGGCTCGGTATAGTGCGAGTAATCGGTAAATGCAATCTGGTTAGATAGTAATTCGATTATGTCGTAATTCGTAACTCAGATTGCCATTGAATTAAATTACAATATAATTCGTAATTAGATAAGGGTGGAATTACGAAATACCGAGTAATTGAATTACCTTAATTACGAATTCGAAGGAAATCAATTATGTTCATTATGGAACACAATATACATCAATTAAGTTAGTTACAAGTTACAATGTAATTCCGTTACATTAATTACAAATTCCAATATAAAGAAAATACATTAATCACAAATTACAGTATAAATAAATTACATTAATCACAAATTACAGTATAAATAAATTACATTAATCACAAAGTACAGTATAAATAAATTACATTAATCACAAATTACAATTCAAAGAAATTACAGTAATTACAAATTACAGTAATTACAAACTACAGTACAATTCAAATAATTCGCACCGATAAATCGAGTACACGAACAATTTCTCAACGAACGCAGCGTTTCGCGGTACCTGGCCGACGCGATCGTCCGTGTCTTTTTGCACGCGCATAATCTCCTCCCGTGTCGTGCGGCGGTGCGGCCATTACGCCGCGCGTTCATCGACGATCCCGCCGCTGAAAAATGACGGGAATTACCAACGAAACAGAGTTCGCGGGAGATTCCAGGTTCCGTACGGCGACCGCGCGCGCCCCATGCATCGCAATGGATATTGCCGTTAATAACAGTAACATAAAGGAACCGGGGGGGATACGGCGTGAGCGTACATTTTCTAGACGGCCGCCGAGTTTCGGAAAGTTTCTTTCGGCCTGGAACGTTGAACACCGTCGAAAGACTTCCGCGCGGCGAAGCCACTCTCGCTGAAAACGTTCTCTCTCCGCGCATAAATATTTAGCGTTGTTCAACCGCGATCTTATTAACTTCTTCCTCCTTTCCCTTTTTTTTTTTCCTCTTAATTAAAGCCTCGCGAAACGCGGGGGCCAGAAAACCGAGCGAGAGAGAGAGAGAGAGAGCCGAGACCCCGAACGTTTTCTCATTTCAAGGTTTGTGAATCTCCCGGAGCGGCAGACCTCTTCTTCCTCTACTTATGCCCTCTCCTCCCTCCCCCCACCCCCCCACCCACCCTTCGCTCCTCGTTTCTCCGCCGCCGTCTACCCATCCCCCGTATCCTTCCTTCGTTGCTCTTACTTCGTTCACGTCCCGCGTCCAAACGTCTGCTTCCGTCTCCCAGGCGTCGTTCCAACAGTCAATTCGCCCCTCCCCCCCCTCTCCCGACTTCTCGCTACACTGCCGAACTTCAAGTATTCTCCGGGTTGCAACCATGCGATCCTTATTCAAAAAGGTTTCCGACCATGCTCGCCGGCTGGGAACAGTTCCGTCGGGTTTCGTACGCTCACTTGGATTAGCACGATGGAATAATATCCGAAAGCACTTTTCGCCGAGCGGCGGGGCTCGTCGTCGGCGGGACACCGGCGTCCGTTGTCTATCCCCTCGGTAATATCAAAGTCGAGGAATTAATTCGATTGACGAATCGGAAGAATAACAGGGACTCGACACGGTGCGCGCTTCCGGCGGATATGTTCCATTTTTCGTGTCGGCCGTATCGATTCGCGTGGATAATGGATTGCGTTTTTACTGCGACCTTAGTTATGCGAAGTGTCTCGAATTATTATTATTGTTTTTACCGGGATTTTTTGGTTCTTGTAGATCCGAGTTCTCCAAAATTTTGTAACGAAAATTTTAATTGATGTATAAAATATTTAGTAATATGGATATGGGGGAGATAGTTGAGGTTATTTCAAGTAAGTTTTTCCTTTACAAAAATTTTCTCCGGGGCTTCGTTAAAGAGTTATTAACGAAAAGCGTTGGCCAATGAGAAGCGAGTATCGCTGACGCGAAGTGGCCGAGCCAATGAGTGAAGAGCGTAGTCTTGTCTCTCTTGTTGGCTCAGCCGCCTCGCGTCGGCGGTACTCGTCTGTCATTGGTCAGTGTTTGTTCGTTAATAACTCGTTAACGATGCTTTCGAGAACATTTTTGCAAAGGAAAAAGTTGCTTAAAATAACCCCAGGTATCTACCATTTCCAAATTGTTACACATTTTTGGGACATCCTGTGTCGTGTTATATCCTTAGATACATATAAGCCTTTCTCTGTCTACTTCTAGTTCGGCTTGTTAATTAATTTAATAGACTGTAAATTTTATTCATTTATAAGAATAATGTGCAAAAAATAGAACAATGTTATTACATTATTTTTAACCTATTAGACATATTAGGAAAGAAAGCAAATCATTATTTTACTGTGTCGTATTAGCAACAGCAAGGCCTACTAATTATAATTATTTAAAACTCATCCCTGAAGAGGTTAATCAACGAAGCAGACAAATACACCCCGAAACGATACAGTTACAAAATGGAAATGTCTTTCATTCGAATTCGTTAATTTCGATTTCGAGCGCGGTCTCGCGGGACAGACAGCCGGATTCAGTTTACTCTTCTGGCTCTTCGAAAATCCGCGTAAACAATGCGGCATTTGCGAGAATCGGCCGTCAAAGCACCGGTGGATACACCCGGTCGTTTCCGTCGCGATTATTCGAACGTATCCGCTAGAAATACAAGTACGCCCCGACGTATCGTCGCGAATCGCGTCCGCGGAATCCGACTCGTCGACCGGAGGGCATAACGTTCGCCTAGGTAAAAAAGGCTGGCATAAAGGCAGCCGTCTATACGCGACGGAAATAACAAAGTCGTTGGAGACGGGCCCTTCCTCTTACGTGTTCTCGCGTACGCGCGTGCGCGCTTACGGTAATCCCGGCGAGGTCCAATTACGGTAACGGGCCGAATTTTTCCAACGAAATTAGTCCTGCGGTCAGGAGTCGTTTTCGGCTCGTTGACTCTTGTCCGCTTGAGAATCCTTTTTTTTTTTTAAGCTGGGCAATTATGGTTCCGTCGTTCCTTCAGGGTCGACGCGACCTTACAGAGACAAGTCGCCGTGGAATCTTGTCTTCTTGTAAGTTCATCCGTGATTTCGCGTCGCCGTTTTGCCGTGCCGCAAACGACCAATCTTGCCGGCTGCATTTAAATCGGCTGAGATGCATCGCGGCGCAATTAATGTGCACGTTGTTTCGGAGAGATTCGATGAGATCACTGTTATTTCGCGTTTAAAACGATTTTTATTATTATGTACTGCATGCGTTCAGGAGAATTGTTGAATCATTTCTTGTTAAAGAGTTTTTATAATGTTTAATGGTTTTAAGCGAAGAATGTAAAAATAGCTAGGAGGTTTAATGTTAAAAGTAGGTTTAATGTTAAATGTAGGTATAGTGTGACATAAAGTGCTTTTTTTCATAGTACAACAATTTATTTCTTGAGAATTCTTTTTTTATATATTTGGGACTTAGAATAAATTTTGTGATACTTAAAATTGTATTAATCCAAAATGTGTTCTTATAAATATATTCTTATAAAAATGACGTACAACGAACATCATCAATTAAACTTTCTAGAAATCAACAAGTATTCACATTATTATTACAATTATTTCACAATCTTAATTCGAATGTAGAATTCTGCGAATAGTTCACTCGAACAAAGAATCTTAATGACAATTTATTTGAAAAACAAATTCCTTTATGACGAATAATAAATAATCGTCATCGACAAATACAATCCATTTCTGAAATTAATCCTTCGAACATTTACTAAAAAATTCGACAACAAAGAATCCACTCGACTAATTATCCGAGATAAATACGTATTCATAAAACGAGTTTATTTAAAACAAATTTATTCCACAAAATCGCCTGAAATTGCAAGATTCCAGTTGCAAGAATGTCACAAGCCGAGCACCAATCTACCTAAAAGGACGTGGAAATAATAAAGTCGTTGGAAACAGCTCTCTTTACACGCATACGAGACCGTATAGGGTGTCGCGGCACGGTCCAATTACACTAACGGCGGTCCCCGAAATTTATGAAACAAAATTAGTCCCGCGGTGTCTTTCAGCTGATCGACTTTCGCGAATATTTTCCAACGGATCCCGCGTTTCTGCGTTAACGACAACGACGCCGGGCTACACGCGACAATTATAATTACACCGCTCCTTGGAGGACGGCCTCGTAAAACTT
Source organism: Augochlora pura (assembly GCF_028453695.1). NCBI lineage: Eukaryota > Metazoa > Arthropoda > Insecta > Hymenoptera > Halictidae > Augochlora > Augochlora pura. The sequence goes on along the minus strand of NC_135775.1, from coordinate 4,363,375 downwards.
GCTGCTCGCTGTTACGACGCGTTCTTCGATTAACCCTTTCGCTCCGAGGGGCGTATATATACGAAGAATGAGCATTTATATACGGAGACCGTATATATACGTTCATACCATATATATTTATTATATATTAAATATGATAACTATAATATTTAACAAAATAAATTTGGTTTATAAATTGGTCATAAATTATGATTATACTTTACATAAGATACTTTTGTTAATCACCAAACAGTTGACTATAATATTTAACCAAATAAATTACGATTATAAACTGATTATAAGTTATGATTGACTATAATATTTAACAAAATAAATTATTACGTATATTTTATAAAGTAAAGTGACATTATTAAATACAATAAATATCATTGTAAAATTTAGAAACGACTTCTACTGAGTGTGAACTACTCGGTAATACGCTGCATACCGAAAGGGTTGAAGCGTTGATTGCCGCGAATTACCGTCGTTCGGACGAATTTTTGCCGGTCGGCCGTCGCATCCGCGCGTTGTTATCTATAATAATATCAACTCGGGGGTGTACGGGGTCTGTCCGCGCGACGCCTTTCTCGCGGCTCGCCGATTTCCGGGGCGCGGGCGACTGATAAAAACCCCCGCGTCGCCGGCACTAACGAGCTCCGAAACTTTTGTTTCCCGGCGAACCGTTCAATTTAAACTTCTATACGATCCCCGCCAATTATTTACACGGCACACGTGTACGCCGCGTCGCGGAACGCGGCTCTTATTATTGTTGTTAGCCGAGTGCGCCGGCCGTGTATATATATACACATCTCGAATGAAAGACAATTAATACTTTAAGCTTTCCGTTCCAAAGGGGGTCAAAGAATACCGCGGGTGGAGGTCGGCTGTGCTCTTTTGCGGCCGCTGATTTCCCGCGGGATACTAATCCTATTGTGGACGAATAACTTTTTGCCGGATACCTTCAACTAACCTAATATACTTCTAACCGGCGCGCGCGCGCGAGCGCACTGAAAAATAACGCGATGCTGTCCGGTTAATGAAGTGGCATTTTCTTGCCGCCTGTTGCAGAATTATCGCTACGGAACTATATGCTATAGAGAATTTCAAGTTGTTGCTGTTTTCGACGCGTTCTTAATAAAATAAATAATCCTGCCGATCTTTATTAATTGTTTAGTAAAAGTATTTTAGAGACCGCGAAAATGGAAAATTGTTTGTAAACAGAAAAGTCGATCCAGCGCTGTATTGGACAGAAAATTAATTTGATCCGTGACTCACCGAACGCAGCGACCTCTTTAATGAACAAACACCCTGGAGGCTTGCGAACTCACCTGAAACAAACAAGGAAACAAATATTAGCAAACATGCTAACTCAGCGATAAAAAAATGCTTATTTGTTCTTAATATTTTCCCTAATAGGATCGAACAATTTTTGTTTTTCTCCTGTTATTTTTATCTACTTTAATTTTTAAACTTTGTTAACAGAAGAATTGAATTTGACTTCGATTTAAAAGAAATTATTCAAGAAATAATTGAAGAGGTTAATTTTAGCTCAATTGGAGGAGAAATGATTAATGATCGTTGTAGTACGTGATACAACGAAATTCATTATTTAAAATCGAATATTTGTAAATTCAATTTGCGCGGCGATACGTTCAGTCAGAAAATATCTCGTTAATGAATCGGTATAGCGCGAAAAAATCGACGAGACCGTTTCGGAATGATAATCGTAAAAAAATAGAAAGAGACGACGGCAGAAAACGAGATAACATCATGGTTGCCGTGAGCGTATTGTGCATTACCGTTTGCCGAAGAAATAATCCGTGGAACACGATCGCGATATTCCGTTATATTTAAATTAATACGCGATCGAAATGCTCTACAAACGCGCTCCGGCCAAACAACTACAAATTGAACAGTTAAGCGATATTACCGTCCGTTTCGACGTGTAATATAGATTTTTGCGCGCATCAATCGCGGGAACGTTGTGTTTCGAAGCAATAAAACACTCCTCCGTGACGCAAATAATGCGCGCCGCTATCGAACGGGTATCGACTAAAAAGATAAAAAAAATAAAAAGATAAAAAGAAGAGAGGGGAAACACATCGGCGCGTATGGATTTTTTTTTCATCTCCGATATTTAAATATTCAACGAGATCCCACTTTTACATGGAAAATATCTACGATATGACGAAAGTTTTTCGCTATTACGAATTCACGTAATGTCGTTGGACCTCGGTAAGTCGATATTCAAACCCAGTCGGGGCGGAGATTTTTCAATAGCGGACGATTTGTGTTGACCGGAAAAATTCGAGTCTCGCGGGCCATGAAATAGTCGAGAAATATATTTGAACTATCGTGTTGGGTCAAATATTCTTGAATATGGCATAAACTGAAATTTTTATAAGCGTTAGACGTTAGTCTGCAGCTGTTAGAATTTTTTTAAGCTGAGAGAATGATTAGAAGTGTTTAGAATGTCCAAATTTCTAAGAAGAAAAAAGACAATATAAATATATAACGAGTCTACACTTTTAATCAAATATTTAAATACTGATAACAAGAAATCAGAATTTTATTCAGACTAAAACAGAAGGAATAGCGTTCATTTTTATCAATTAATTATTACAAGTCTTCGTCTTCAATTATTTTTTGTTTTATTATAAGTCACGTGGCAGACTCGTCAAAGTATTACAAGTAATTAAGGTTATTTTCACATATATAATGCTTTGGAATTATGCAAGGTATTCCAAAAATTTAAATCAAGAAATAAGAGGTTCCTGAAGTCATTTGAAGAAACTTTTTCCTTTACAAAAATGTCCTCCTCAGCTCTGTTAACGAGTTATTAACGAAAAACACTGACCAATGACAGGCGAGCTCGATCGACGCAAGACTACCGAGCCAACGCACTCAAAGCGCAGTTCCGCCCATTGACTCGGCCGCCACGCGTCAACAGATCTCATTTCTCATTGGTCACAGTTTTTCCTTAATAACTCATAAACAAAACTAAGGACTGAATTTTTACAAAGGGAAAAGTTGCTTAAAATCACCTCAGGAACGTATCTATCCTCCTCACTTTGAAAACTATATAAAAAAAACATTTAAAATTGTTATAGTATTCCTTTACCAAAGGAAACATTTCCTATCGTTCTTTAAACTTATCTACACTATCATTTATCTAGAAATCATTGCCTCGATTTCGCCAACCTTTCGCGGCGAATCAACCATCATAGCACAGCATTTAGGCGATTCTTCTCGCCAGGCTGACGGCCGACAAAGCCGCGCCGCCGGCACCGAAAACCCGCTCTCGGAAGATGTTATTCGCCCCCGGCCAATACCAACAATCACAAATTCGTTAATTGAACCGTGTGGACGGTTACAGCGGCGGTTCGACTTGTTTCGCGCGGCGCGTCGAAGCGACGATGGAAGTCGAGCGGGGCAGCGTCCGCGTATGTGTTGGCGCGCGCGTGGGCCGATCGAGGGGGTTGGCACGGGCAAAAAAAAAAGGAATTCGTCGATCGCCTGTGCACGAGCGGGGCACAAACTCGAAAACAACCCTCCGGTGGCCATTCCGTCCCCGTAACAGGCGCGTAAACTGCCGCACGAGCGGTGTCTCGATTGCGCGACACCGTGTACCGTTTAATAAACGGCGCACCCGATACCGTCGCCCCGATACGATCGCCGAACGTGAAGAAATACGCGCGAACGTTCGTTAAGAATAACGCAATTGCCAGGCTAGCCGGCCTCGATAATGATATATCGTTCTATGATAACATTCGGCTTCGGCAAAGGCCGAAACGCGGTGCACGCGCCCCGGTCAGAGGTGAACCGGTGACGAGAGGCCGCGCCTGCTTCGTGTGCGGGCACACCTGTCTACAGGGTGGGACATCGAAATACCCTCTACACTTCTGTTTACTATTGTAATTTGTTCATTTTGCTAGAGATTGATTTTAACGCTTCGCAGTCGAAGCTACCTTAATGTGAAATACAAAATATATTTTCTGATCCACGTATTTCCATTTTATATAATTTATTACAGTTTATGTGTATGAAATTCAGCCGATTCAAAAGTGAAGTTTGCGTGGTATTAACAGCTTTTAAAATACAATCAAGTTTGGTGCTATTAGAATTAATTTGAGGAACAGCATAGTCGTTTTTTATGGCGTTTCTGTATGCCGCTCAACAACTCATAAAATGAAAACTCAAACTAAAAAACACTGCATTCTACTATCTTTATTCAAATCGATCATTTTAAAAAATAAATTCTTCTTCGAATCGAAGCTCGATCAAACAAACTCTTCTCCGAATCAATTCTCCTTCGAATAAAATATCATAAATCCTCATCGAAATCAAATGCAATAAATTTTCATCCAAATAAATTTCGAGTCGATCAGACCACCGCTCAACTGCAGCGAATATTCGTTACGATTCGCTCCATACCGTCGCCCGAATATCAATTCGCGCACGCCCCATTAGAATTTCAGGAACGATAATTTTTTTTTCCATACGATCGGTGAACCGTCGAAGATATTTGGCCGGCTGCGGAGGCCGGCGGACCACCCAGTATGTCGGACGGGGGTTTGTGTAGGTGCGATCGCGGCGCGAGGGTAGAACAGAGGCCGGGACGGGGAAAGGCAGTTGAAAACGGGAGCTCCGTAAACGTGGCAAGCGCCAATGCAGCATAACGACACAGCCAAATGGTTCGACCATTACCGTGCCAATATTACCTGCTCAACTGAATTATTGTGTCGAGCGGGGCCGCGCGAAATATCTGGCATCGATATTGAATCGGTGGCGGTCGGCGCGGGAGCGGCTCATAGAAACGGAAAACGGGCTGGTGAGGATGAGGACAGAGAACACGGCCGGCCAACCGAAAAAAAAGATAGAGAGAGAGAGAGGGAGGAAGAGATAGATAGATACATATAGATATTAGAGAGAGGAAGAGATAGATAGATACATATAGATATTAGAGAGAGAAAGAGATAGATACATATAGATATTAGAGAGAGAAAGAGACAGACAGACAGAGAAAAAGAGAGAGGGGGAGGGAGGAAGTGGGTTTTTTAACGAGAATGGATCTCGCGGGCACAAAAGGTCGCTTTCGGCGAATAACTTTCAATAAATTCGATCGGTGCCGCTATTCCGGCGAATTAGCCGAAATAAGCTGGCCCTGCTGACGTTTCGGCTTCCGTATCGCTGAATTCCGGTCACGGTTGTTAACACTTTGCCGTTCACGTATCTCGCAAAAATCTCTTCCCTCGGCGCCTTTATCGAGAAATTATATATTGTCAATTTTTACTAATCCTTTCGTCAACTCTTATTAACCCCTTGCCGTACTTTAACGAGCCAGACTCGCGATAGAGATTTTTAGTAACAAGTTGTTAGGTATGAATCCGCTCCTTTAAGTAAGAATTAAATATTACTCTATTGTTAGCAGTATTTAAATATTAGAGCGCAAGCGAATAATCCTTTTTCTTCGAAGTGCGATCGAAAAGATTCTAATCATAGTAATCGTAAAGAAAATGGTACGGCAAGCAGAACAGCAACAGTAAGTATGCATAGTGCTAATATATTAATAATAATTTAATCGATGGAACACGTCCATCGCGTAATTTTTTTACAGCTTTTCGCGAAGGATAAAAAATCGAAGGTTTTAGGATTTGGTTTTGACGAGGTCGAGTCGCCGGATCGGTGCACCAGATTGTTCGTCGATCCCGGGGTTCCGTTAATTAGCTCGTGAAAAGGGAGATTTACATAAACACGCGGTGTAAAACGCAGCGCGGAGGATGTTCATGCAAAATCACGGTTTTCGCGGGGCTGGTTTACAAGAACGGGAACCAAATTAAAGTTTGCCCCCTCGTTAAAAGGTTCGCCGTAGCGCGCGGGACATGTTACGGTCGCGTAATAATTGTTGATAGCTTTTCGGGGTTTGTTCTCGGGATCGGCGTAGCCCGCGTTTTGAAATTCCCTCCCCCGGGCGTATGTTGAACGCGTACGCTGATGAGGTGAATTCTAATTTGAAAGAATCGCGACGGCGAAGGCTCGATGTTGATAAACCGTTCACCGTCGTCGGTTGTATCGTTGACTTAATGTTGACGCAAGCCCGATGAAAAATGGAATAATTTTCAGCGGGAAATAAATTCCGTTCCCACCCGCGTCGATTGTTGCTAGTTTTTTATTTTATTTCGCGGAGATCTGAAAGGCGGGCGCGGTGGGGGGGGAGGGAATTGCGATGCTAAGGAGGTCGACGAAATGAAACGCGACGGAAAAAAAATACCGTAGCGACGGTCTGCATAAAATACACATAAATCTGCCGCATATATAATCAGCAAGTCTAATAAGGACGCGGGTCGAAAGTATGGCAATTAACATGTAAATACTTGTAATTAACGCGGCAATTCCGCGGCCACTGTTTCCTAGGAAAAAGATATTCCATAAATTAACGATACTCATCTACATTTCGCGATTCGACGTATCGGGGATATCGTCTCTCCGCGACCATGATCTGCCTTGAAATCAACGTCCTGATCGCAATTCGAAATCGATTGTATGCAAAAGTCGATATCGATATCGCGGTTTTTCCGAGTTTCGCGATGTTGTTCGTTAAAAAACGACCGAGTATTACTCAACCGGGGGTCTCTCGTTAAGCCGTTGTTTTGTGTTTCGCGAGCGTACATCTTACTTCACAATTATGGAAATTTATGGGCTAAAGCTGTTTCAGCTGAAAATCCATAAGCTCCATAACGTTTCCTGTTTCGAGGGAAACAAATTGCCGGGGGGAAAAAAGGCGATTTACCTTGCCCCGTAACAAGCTAACAGTGAAATAACCGTCTTGCCTCGGACAATCGTGAATCTTCTTCAAACATTCTATTCGTTTCTATTTTTCAAGCACCTGTACGGAACGTTACCACGAAGTAAATAAAAGAATTTCGAACGATTCGATTAGTGGAAAGCGAAAATTTAACATTTTCACGATCTAATTACCGGTTGATGAAGCGTTAACAAAACTGTGACATTAATACCTCTTCTGACAGCAACAATAAATATCGTCGACCATCCCCTAAAATCACGAATATTAACCATTCCAAATTAATTTAATAAAAATAGAAGGTTCTCTATTTTCTGTATTCACTTATTTATTATTTCATTCTCTATACTCACTTGTAATTCTTTCCTTCCATTCATATCATTCAATATAGCTCTATAATCCGTCCAACAAACAACGAAAAACATAAATCAAAAATCTAGTAATTCAAAGCAAAAATATCCTAATTATCGTTCGAAAAAAGGACAAAAAACAGCAAAAAAGAACTAAGGGTTGCTTTTGCGTAAATGCTCGTCGTTGAATGCGCTCGCAGCTGATAAAAGCGGATGCCGAAAGGTTGGATTATTTGCAGTAAATAAAGGTCGAGGCAGAGAAAGAGAGAGAGAGAGGGAGAGGGCATAGTTCAGCGATCGACTTATCGCCAGGATCGCACACGTTAGGTCGTCGAAACTTCGTCCCAATTATCCGATTTCGTTCGGGGGCTTTCCCCGCGCGGCGCCCCGGCCGTTTCGCCGGCCCCCACTCGACAGATCCCGTTGGCCACGAGTGGTAGGCAGCGCGAGCAAACCGAATGAAAATCAGATTATTTGGTGCGTAATCATTTTCCACGGGGGACGGGGGACGGGGGGGGGAGGGGGGGAGGTTAAAGTTATTTGCGAGGGTGCAACGAAGCATGGAAGCCCCGTCCGGTGCATTTACTTCGGGCGCTGCGATTCGCGAAATCGCAGTTTATGGACTGTGCTCGGCTTCCCGCTAATGGTCATCGAATTCATTTTGTTGACGTCAATCAATTATGAGTGAGCCATCCAACGGGGGAAACTCCGGCCGAATCGAACCGAAACTGGGCGCAACACTTCGGCTCGCGCAAATATTATCACGTGTTGCGTGCCGAAATGTTGCCTCGACGGTCCTCCATTCGCGCGTTTCCTCTTTTCTTGCAAAATTTTCAGTAGGTAAGATATGGAATGGTGGTGAGATTAACCCTTTACGATATAAAGAGTCGCATTCAAGCTGAAGATTTCGTAGATGATCTAGTGAAAATTAATTATTTGTTTCCCAATATTTGTCCCAATATTTTTCCAGATAAACACAAAGAACGAAGAAATGAAACAGTGAGATACGGTAATTAATGTTTCTCTTTAAAACGTCTCGTTATTATATAAATTTAATATTAAATCTGTATACTTATTAATATTAAATCTGTATCCTTATAAATTTGATATTAAATCTGTATCCTTATAAATTTAATATTAAATCTGTATACTTGTAACTTTAATATTAAATCTGTGTATATATAAATCTCACATGTGCATACTAATAAATTTAACATTAAATCTGCATACTTGACATTGAATTTAAATACTTATAAATTTGACATTAAATCAGAACAACGGCGCGCAGCCAAATACATATATCTGAAAAGCGCAAGGTTCGCCGACCCTTTCAACCCTCCGGTATTCAATTTTTCCTCGTCCGCCCCGCATAAACGCCGAAACGAACGTCGTCCCAGCTTCCTCCTTACAGCGCGCCGTCGTCCCTGCACATTAATTGGCGATACTATCGCTAAACACAGCCGATATTTATTGCCGAACCGCGGGTAAGGTCGAGGACCACGGGACCACAGGGGGACGGATATCACAGAGTGCCCGCTCGCTCTCGGCCCGTGATCACGGGCGAAGATCGTTGCGGCCGGTTCGGTATCGAGGAACGCGGGGCGGATGATCGCGTCCCGCCGCGGCTTGTGTCGCGCGGATGGTTCGATTTCCCCGGTACAATTTGTACCGCGGCATCTGATATCTAAATCGCGAGGTAACGCCGGCAAAGAAAATCCTCCGCGAGCGTATCCGGCGAGCGGCGCGCGGGGCCCGCTGCGCCGCGCGCCGCTTTAAATGATAGTCTTCTGGCGGCGTGTAACGCAGCACGAAACCACTTTATCAGTGCGCTGCTTTCCTTCATGAATTCTGTATCGTATTATTCCAATCCCGGTTGTACACCTGTACCACGCCTCCGTGCCATGTAAACTATTCGTAGAGCGATCAGGAACTATTCGTAGGGGCAGCGAGAGAGAGAAAGAGAGAAAGAGAGAGCGAGAGAGAGAGAGAGAGAGAGAGATAGAAAGAGAGCGGCGTTCGCCCAGTGGCGAACCGTGTGCGGATCGTGGTGTGTGCCCGTGTATTACACGGCCAACGTCGGTGCCCACTCTCGGTTTCCGTATGAACATGTCGAAAGAGTGCATACATGTTTGTGAACGGTGATTTGCGTACGAGTGGGCGTTTCGAGCGGAGCGCCCCCACGAGCACCGCGATCCGAGAGAAAGAGGGAGAGAGTGTGTGAGAGAGAGAGGCACCGGAGGTTCCAGCTTGATCGAGGAACGAGCTATGGTAATGTGAAACATGATTGCTCACGAAGAGATAATACGTGTAATAACAATCGCATTAGCCGGCCAACAGCGAGCCACAGGGCTGCAGGGGATCTGGTCTTACCTGCGGAACTTGTGTTTATGTAGCGATCGCTGGTTGACCGCCTTGATACCATTCGATGCTACGCCAACGGAGACGACTCCGACGACGACGACGACGACGACGACGACTACGGTCGGTGCCTGCCGAGAACTCTAACAGCCTCAAAGGCAAGATTCGTCAGTTACGTACGGAGATTCTCTTCTCGTCGCGACACTTCTGGCCTTTTACCGGGAGTCACGTGCGCACCCTACGCCGAGTTTCCCAGGGTCGAGCGTGTGTGCTCGAGCTGGGACTATTATTAACAGTTTCGCGACGGGAAACGTGGTCTGAAGTCGTTTCGATGTCTACGCTTGGATATGGGCGACGTGGCGTTACGTCTAGAAAGTATTTCTTCTATGGAACAAATGCGTATATAGCATTTGATTTGTTACGTTCGCGAGAATGATGTGTAAAAATGTGTGGGGTGATTTATTATTGTACACATTATATGCGATTAATGTATTTTTGATTTCTATAATATAGCTCTCGATAATATCCTAACGCAACAGCTATAGTCCACGAACACACAAAAATCCCAAATTCCCAAATTCCCAAAATCAAAAATCGAAAATCCCAAAAAATTCAAATAAACTTTTCACTATACACAATTTCTTAACTCCCATCTTCTATAATACAGTCAATGATTCCATCATATTTCGCGGTTCCATGTTGGTTATCCTAACGTGGGAACCGCAGCACAACCACCGCCATTCGTCTAACTCTCTCTAACGAGCTACCCAAGTATTACGATCAATTTTTAATCAACTCCCCCGGTGTCGTTAGAGACTAGCCATAAGTCTTGGACTAGGTTTACGGTACGGACGTGACTTACCCACTATTTTCGAGCTTCGGTTCTCCGGCCACCGTTTCCAGCTTTCATTATTTCACTTTTTACGGCCCACACACGTTTATTGCCACTATTTCGAAATTTCCGATGAAATTTCTCACGAACCTCGATATTTGATGATTTAATTAACTTGAAATTTTTAGATCGCCGCTTTCTGTCGTTTCACGTTTCAGGGCACTTTTGTACAGGTGTCAACGTCGTTTAGGAGAAAACAATTTTGGAAACGACAGCATTGGAAAAATATTATTCTTTAATGTTGTTTTTTTGGGATAAAAATATTATTCTTTTATTTTGTTTATATTGGGGTAAAAATATTATTCTTTCATTTCGTTTATTTTGGGGTAAAAATATTATTCTTTTATTTCGTCCGTTTTCAGATAAAAATATTATTCTTTTATTTCGCCTTTTTTTGTATAAAATATTATTCTTCCGTTTCATTAATTTTCCAATACAGAAATTATTCTTTTATTTCCTTCATTTTCCAATACAAAAATTCATTCTTTATCCCATTTAGTTTTGAGTAAAACATTCTCTTATTCACTATAATTTTAGTAAAAAAAATTAATCCTTTCTCCCTCTTATTTTCGAACAAAAATACTGCGTACACCGGCACCGTATCCTTTTAATTACAAATTACGCTTGAAAAGAAACGGGGAAGTCACGGAAATTGGTCAGCAACAAACGGCTGAATTATGCAGGTCGAACGCGCGTTTTTAGACACCGTCTCGACTCGGCTTTTTGTAATCGTCCCGTGCATTGTTTCGAATCGTGGAAACCCTAGCTCAAAATACAAACGCTTCCCGGATTGTTCCTCGGTCGCAAGAACCAGAATACCAGCGCGCTAATGTATGCGGTGCGAGTAACGTCGGACGGTTCCCATGGGCGAGTACGTGCTCGGAACATAATAGATACGTCGTACAGTAAATACTTCGGATCTTGATATTTTCAATATTCTGGCTCCGCGGAATCTTACCGCCTGGACAAAAACGTTTCGATCCTTGCGGAGCGTGCGAATCTGGTAACCTTGGAGGGGGTCGGCACGTACCGGCCCCCAAGATTTCGCATTAATTCCGCCACCTCTGTTCCCGGCGATAAAGTCGCCAGAATTTAACAGTGAAACCACCGAGTCCAACCTCGCGACTATTATATACCATTCTTATCAACAGTATTGAATTTATACAACATTAATATTGTACTGAGGATTTTTATGTAACATAAAAATGTCCTACAACTATTATAAAATGTAAGAGCCGATTAGGAACATCATTTTTAATTTAACAATTTTAGTAGAATAAATATAATACATATATTGTTATCGCCTAATTCTTTTTATTTTTATGTAAAATAAAAATATCCTGCTACTGTTATAAAATGTAAGAGCCGATTAGGAACATCATTCTTAATTTAACAATTTTATCAGAACGAATGTAATATATATATTTTTACCATCTAATTGTTTTTATTTTTTTAAAGCCTGAAGCATAAATAAATTCCGTAGTCTGCTTAAAATACATGCTTAAATAAAGAAGTCAGCCAAGAAATTTCTCACAAGCACAGTTTTATAATTTATACGGCATAATTAATAATAACGCTACCATAATAGTAACGCTACAATAATAATAATGCTACGATAATAATAAAACTATAATCTAAGTAAATATTTAATTTAAATAAAGTCAATTTAGCCAGCTAGTTGGCCACAGTGTTAAACAAGATTTCCTCGCGAATAAAAAACAATCTTTATCAACACTTAATTTATGTAATCTCTATAACTCCTCCCCCCAAACTGGTTAATCCCTTACCGTAACCCTTATCATCACGGTTACGCTGATTAGAATTCTTTTCGATTACGATAATTTCTCGCGCCAAAAAGAAACATATACTTATCGCGTGCCCGCGTTTGCTCGAACGCGGACTTAACATTCGCCGCGAGCTTTATTCGACGAAAACTATTTCCACCGCGAGCCGGTCGCGTCGCAACACAGCGAGCTGTTAATAAAATTCCGATTATACGGGCACGGTTCATTTTTGCCCGGCCTACCGTGGCAACAGACGGAAGATTAAGAAGCGCGGAAACAGCGTCCCCGGATAATCATGCTCGCTCTTAACACTAAATACTAGTTTCGTTTCACGTCGGAACACGCTCGGAGCAGAGTTGGCCGCCTTCATTAGCAAGCGCTTCGTTCCCATAATTTATAAGTGGTATTCAACACTTAAGACCGTTCGCAGTGACAAATGGAATCGCATTGAATCGCAATTACTATACATCCCATTACTATGACCGTAGAGGATGTTGGCTGGGAAAGGTGACGGCGGCGAACGAGATTCCACAGGCTGAAGGGTTATTCGCGTTTGATTCGCCACCGCGGAACTGGATTTGAAAGAACTTGACGGGTTTACGGTCGCGCGAAGGGAAACGGCGGAGAGTTTGGATTGAATCGCGGAAGTTATTAGCGGGATACTTTCATCGTACGATTAGTTATTATTGAATCGAGATTTTTAATTATGGCGGAAGTTCTTTTCCTAAACGAATCGCCTAAGTCTGCTGAATCCTTCGATTTCGGTGAAAGTATTGTAATCACTGCAAAATAATAGATTCTGGGAGTAATTAATTACAATTTTTCATTAAATTATAAACAAGATAGAAAAACACGGTTATGAATATTAATTTAATTATAAATATTAACACGATTATAAATACAGACCAAGTGTAGCTACAGATTTATCATTACAACAAATATATTTTAATGCCTAGTAAGCGTAAAACCTCATCGACGAAGAAGAATCTGCTGACCAAGGTGGTCGCAAAAGAAATCGTAGACCAAGGGTCGAACGAAACCGTGAAAACAGGGAGCACCGAACACGAAGAGAAAGAGCGAGACAGACAACATTTGTAGCACGCGATGCTAAGACGTTCGTAAACGCATTATTCTCGCGGCTCGTAAATTGGCGAAGCCCGGAATTCCCGATGGAATTTCGCCCCGGTGGCGGGCGGGCGGGGATCGTTGAACCGAAAAAACGTTTCCGCAGATTGGCCCGGCGGAGTTGATCTCGGGCGAAGAAAGTTGGCACGCCCAAAATGGGAACGATCTCCCGTGTGCTGCTGCTGCTGCTTGCTTGCTTGCTGCTTGCTGCTGCTGCACACCGAAATCTGACCGTCTAGAGTCGTACACGTAACACGACTCGTATTTCCTCGTCACAACGAGCTTTGCTTACCCGATTGGAATGAATTCCATTCGACGAAGGAGACTTGGGTAAAGGCGACGACATTTCCAACATACAGGAAGTCGTAGCCGGCTACTTGGTGCCCTCCTCCTCCTCCTCCTCCTACTCCTGCGCACGCTCCCGTCACCGTGGCCCCGAGAAATTCCGACAAGAGGCCTCGTTAAAGATTCACCTACCCCACGTCGACCGTATTAAGGTCGGACGAATCCACTTTGCGAATAGTGATTTTCCAAATGCACGTGCACGTGTACATCGCACTTATACCACCTCCCTCTCCCCATCTCTCTCTCTCTCTCTCTCTCTCTCTCTCTCTCTCTCTATACATATATCTCTCTCGCTCTCCCTCGTTCTCTTTATACATATTTTTCTCCCTCTCTCTCTCGCTCTCTCTATACATATATCTCTCTCCTTCACTCTCTCACTCTCTCTCTCTCCTTCTCTCCCTCTCTCTATACATGTCTCTCTCGCTTTCCCTCTCTCTTACTCTCTCTCAATCACTCTCTCTCTCTCTCTCTCTCTCTCACTTTCTCTCTTGCTCTCCCTCTCTCTATACATGTCTCTCTCGCTTTCTCTCTCTCTCCTCCTCTCTCTCTCTCCACATATATATCGCTCTCTCCCTCCTCTTCTCTCTCTCTCTCTCTCTCTCTCTCTCCACATATATACATATCGCTCTCTCCCTCCTCTTCTCTCTCTCTCTCTCTCTCTCTCTCTCTCTCTCTCTACATATCTCTCGTTCTCTCTCTCTCTTTCTCTCTCTCACCTTCCGCCAATTTAAAGGGGGTGCAGCAGACGCGAGCGTGTATACAAGGTGTTCCCGAAATTCCGGGTGGCACGGGGCGCCGCATTGGAAATTGATCGGCAAACGACGGTGTTTCCGAGCACCGACACGATGCCGCCATTTATTTATTTACACCGTACACCGATAGAGCCGTGTTCATGCCACGATTTTCTCCCATCCCTTATTTAGCGATTCTTTAGCTGTTTGCCTCCCACCCTCTCTATTCGTTCGTTCGTTCCGTTTACCGTCGGACGTTCAGCTCCGTCTGTTTATCCCGCTTATTTGTTTACCCCTTCAGTTTAATACGCGAAGGGCAGAAGGGAGGAAGAATCGTACCTTATGAGACCGGGATTTTGTTCTTCTTGTTCCTAGATACCACTGTTAAGCGTGGTGCAAAGTTTTATTTATTGATATCTCGACTTTATTGTGTTTGCGCTCAGATGGAAGTCTTCCCGGAGGAAAACGATTCGGAGAGCAAACGTTTTGTTTCTTTGTATTTTGCTGAAGGAAGACAATAATGGCTGTATTTCGATCTACAACGAAGAATTAATTTTAGTAAATAATTAGCTTGCAGAGTTTTTGGAAAATTTCTAGTCTTAGTAATTATTCTATGAAATCGAGAATAAAGATTGAATCTATTTCTTTGAATAAAAGTTCGTGTCAAGATTGTTAATTAAAATTACCGCATACTTGTTAACAAAGGAATCATGTAATATAAAAGCATAAACCAATAATAATTCAATTCGATCTATTGCTACAAAATGGGACTTAAATAGTCCCACCATGCCATATGGCTTCATGAATGGTCCCATCACTTTCCAAAAGAGAAAACAAATCCCGCAACAATTGATGAACCTGTAATGACGCGTTGAAACTCGCCAACACAAGGCGATACATTTATAACATTCGTTAATGGCATTACCAGCTCCGTCACGTAACCAAAGCTAAATATAAACTCAAGCAGCTATTGCGATATTACGATGTGGTTCGAGAAACGCCTCGCATTACAGTACATCAGAAACCTGGACATTTTTAACCGACAGTGAAAGGGTTAACTAACGCCGTACTCGCTGATAAATGATCAAAATCCGCAGTTTACCGACGCCGGTATTGCGGGGCCCCGCGTATCGTCAATAACGAATAGCGAAAGCGTATAATCCCGCGATACCAAGCAATCTCATCGACGCATCGACATCGACACACCGCCACGTAGAAGCTGTTCCATGCCACGGAGAAGGCTGTTCGATGCCATGGAGAAGCTGTTCGATGCTACGTAGAAGCTGTTCCGACGCTATGGAGAAGCTGTTCCGACGCTATGGTCACGCCATTCAGACCCGCGCAAGATGTCAGCGAGAGTGCTCTGAAAATGGAAGATGGTCGAGAGAGGGGGGGGTGGGGTGGTGGGGGGTGAGACAAGAAACACAGAATCGTAGCTGGTAAAAGTGAACTGAAAATGGAAGCTGGTTCGCGAGGTGGAGAAGACGGGATCGCAACTCGGTAAAAGTAAATTGAAAATGCAAGGCGGTCGTCCGCGCGCGCGGGCGAACACACAACCGTGGCTAGGCACGATTATTTCATCCTGTGTGCCGCCGACCGCCATTAAACCCGCTATCGTTGCTATATACTATGTACGCTAGCGGCAGCCCCGCGGACTTGATTTCTTTAGAACTGACACGGGCCTTAATAGAGGGGGAGATCCGACGAGCCACGGGGATCGCGATTTCTTTTCTTTTTCTTTTTTGTCCACGGCGAAACTTTGTGTACGTGTGGTTGCAATTGCGTCGGGATGGGTCTGAAGAAACATGAAATTGCATAAATACAGTGCGATGCACTGTGATTTGTCAGTGAGCAGGACGGGGCCGGGTCTTTAACTTCGTAAAAATTTCTTTGCGCCCGCGGGGAGGGATGGAAATTAAGCAGAGAATTGTTTTTCCTTTCATCATTTGCTACATTGAACATACATCGGCGTCCTTTTAATTCTCTTAATTGTAGTGCTGCAGGACTCGTTGATGGTTTACCGTGTATTAATAGCTCGAGACTCGTTTTATTTTTATAAGACTTTTAATCTGTATTAGTATTTTTAGGTTGGTTAATCTTTTATCTGTATTAGTATTTTTAGGTTAGTTAATCTTTTATCTGTATTAGTATTTTTAGGTTAGTTAATCTTTTATCTGTATTGATGATTCAAGTAACTCAAAGCTTTCACTACCTCAGCTTTCAAACCTGAAAAGAAACTATCAAAAAGCGACGATTGGATCCTCGAAGTCAGCTGACCGATGATACCTCATCCAAAACCAATGCAACGAGCGTACGCTAATTCGATGACACAGCTTCGTTTCGACCGAATAATTTTCATTTTCACGAGGAAAAATCACTAAAAAACAACTCGTCCATCACCCTAAATCTCAGCGGCCGGATTCACGAGCCACCCGGTAGACACCGTTGTACAAAGTGTGATAGCCGAGAACGCGTCGATAAATTTCTTATGCACCGGCACTCCAGCACGCGCGTACAAGCGACGACCCGTTTATCCATCGATTTATTTACCGCTTTGCAGACATCCCGGGGGCTTCTTTTTGGCCGGCCGGAAACGAATGGCCGAGACACGGCGGGCGACGAATTTTCCGGAGGAGACCTACCCCCATGGCTCGCGCGTGCCGATGAAATATCGGGGGCTGTCCGAAAAAAATATAATAATCCCGCGATCGCGTTCCCGCAGAGGAGCGAGAAACACCTTTTGTAATGAGGCCGCGTTCCCGCGGGAGACCGGCGCGGAAACATCCGGGCAATTTCATTACCCTTCTATGAGAGGAAAGAAGTTTTCGGGATGAATTCGGGTCGGATAGATGCCGCGCGATGCGAAAGAATCCGCCTCCCTTTGTGGACGGTTTTCATTTGTCCGGATGTCGACGGGAATATTCTCCGCCGCGGATTTTATGCGTCCGGTGTTGCGGATTTTTCCGCGATTGCTGCGTGAAATTTTTTGTTAATTATTTGATGGTAAATCGAGGGGTCGAAGGATTTTTTTAACTGTATAATTTTTGTTATTTAAATGTTTTAATCTAAATATCTCGTTGGATGAATACAAAAGTTATACTCAATTTTATTGGAACGAAAATAATATCTAAATTACTGAAGTAAAATATATTTCTTTAAATTTCTATTATTTTCTTCCTGAAGAATGCATGTGAAATACATTAAATATGTTTTCTACTAATAATTTAATTATTTCTACCAATTACTTAAAAGTTATTTGATATTTTATCGCACACGGAAAATTATCTATTGCATTTGGAGTCGAAGAATATAGCTTCTACTTAAATAACGATAATTTATTAACCTTTCAATATACATAACGTCGATAATGGAATAATTTACATAAATTAAAAATTTAAATTTTCCACCGATCTATTATATCTCCTGGTTTTATTAAAATCCATAAAACGTGAGAATAATAAAAAGTAATGCCAGAGAACTTAACTTTCCACTCTTAATTTCATTAAATAAAATACTTTAATTTTATTAAATAAAATACTTTAATTTTATTAAATAAAATACTTTAATTTTATTAAATAAAATACTTCAATTTTATTAAATAAAATACTTTAATTTTATGACTGTTCTTAGAATAGCAGCCAAAGTGTTGAAAAGCTAAATAAATGAGAACTATATTACGATAATAGTATCACACGATACATAATTAAAAAATTGAAAAAGGGAATATAAATACAGAAATAAACCTGTCATTTCTGAATTAAATAAACGTTTAATTAAACGTAGCCAATAACGCCAACTATATTATAATTGTAAAGATACACAGAAGTTGTAGAATAATTAGCGGCCGCAACATCGGCGTATAATCGGGCGCGTTTCGCGGCAGTTTTAACCGTATCGAATGGCAAAAGCCTGTCCCCGCACCGCTGTAATAAAAGCCAGTCAATAACAATTACCGAACGCATTCACCAAACCCCCTGCGATTGTTTACAGAAACTCCGGCCAGATTAATAGGCTGCTTCTTGTACCACCTAATTAGTATCGGGAATATTATTCGAGTAATCCCGGTGATCAATCTTTGGCTGTCGTGACTCTGAAGGGTAAGTAGGAAAGCTGATAGTTACTGAACGTGCTTATTAGACGTAGATATAATCTGAAACCGCCCACACAGTGGGAGAGAGAAAGAAGGGGAGCGCGAGGAGGGGGTTAAGGGGGGAAAGGGTGGCCGGCGTAGTCACTTTCCTTACGTATACTACTAATTAGAGTGTTTAATGAGACTGAATATTATTGCGGAATATTCTAGGTAACCGGCCCCGTCTTAGACTCGTTCTCGGCCGGGAAAAGGCGGACAGTCTAACAATGATGCAGAGAGTCGATTCCGACCGGTATCAAATGCCTACGCGAGGAGAAGGCGGAGGAGGAGGAGGTGGACGTGCGCGAAACATAGTAATTTCCTTCTCATTTCGTGCGAACGCTTCGCCCGAGAAATATTGTATAACGTCGACGACGCGGAGCGCCTCGAACTTCAAATTTGAAATGAAAATTACTCGCTGTCGCGTTTCTCCGAATGTAAAACATCTCGAGTCTGTGCTATATCGCGTACACGCTGCTAAGCTATTGGTTAGACCGTGGCGAAGGTCCTTTGAAGGTCATGTGCGATTTCTTTCGTAAATATACGAGAATTAT
The DNA here is from genome assembly GCF_028453695.1 of Augochlora pura. Taxonomy (NCBI): domain Eukaryota; kingdom Metazoa; phylum Arthropoda; class Insecta; order Hymenoptera; family Halictidae; genus Augochlora; species Augochlora pura. Next base: position 4,344,326 of record NC_135775.1, on the reverse strand, counting down.
TTTCTAATATTATTTCTTTGTATTCTTGAGAATATATCACTTTATTACGTCGTCACGTTTTTATCTCAATTATTTAAAATTATTAAAAATAGACTGATAATTATATAGAGAAGGTATTATACAGTGTCTTATTCAACAGCCTAATTAACAGTTAATAAGTAAATCTTTTCATTTAAATATTTATTATTTATATATTACAATTTACAAAAGAAATTCATAGATGACAATGAAATCTCAGAGACCGTGAGAAGACATTTAATACTTAATCAGCCTAACGAGCATCACTGAATTTTCTTCCTTATTTGAGATAGTATTAGTTGAGATAGTACCTGGTCAGAGTTGAACGACGGTCATCGATGATCTTGACACATCAAAGACATAAAACAACGACGAGGCAGATTGCCAATATAAATAGGAATAAGGAAGATAATCTGACTTTTCGTTTTAGATGAGTTCGCCTGTGTAATAGGATATACTAATGAGGTAGCAGCGCAACTAACAAACGAGATCGCAGTTGCCTCGGGGTGAAATTAACCCTTGAAATGGCCGGGTAGAGGTACCGGTCCCATGGGAGCGCCGCCTGTGCCGCGGACTCATTGATTGTCGTGACGTTTCAGGAGGTTCGTGGCACGTCAATCGCTATTGAGTTTTAAACCGGAATTCTGGAACTATAATAGCAACACCATCGTAAGGAAGAATGTTAAATATTATCTATTTACTTTTTTAATAATTAAATATGCAGCTTGAAATTGTAGTGGAGCAAGTCACGGTTTAGAAAATTTTTAGCCAAGAATTTAAATATAATTTGTACATTGCAAAATTTTTAAAGGATAAAAGAAAATAGAAAATTTACTAATTAATAAGGACCGATAGCATTTTTATTTTATTTTTAGGGTGAACAATTTTCTAGCTATTTTCCTATAATTGTGATTTTTATAAAATGAAAAGAATATACTGTGACGTAATTTAAAGCAGTAAATACGTTAATAAAGAATAACATTCTTTGTTTTTATAGTGAAAAATAATCCTATTACAAAAAATGCAAGAGATGGAAAAAACTGTTTCGCAGTAACCTAATAGTAGTTTCTCTTTCGTTCGGTAAATTACTTTAATTTGAGCGGAACATTTTTTTTGCTGAGAATTGTTGGAGCGCGACGGTCTACATAGAATGTTTGTTTTCTTTTCGGGACCGACAACGAGGGAACCGTGACGCTGTGGCGACCTTGTCGTCGATTTTTTAGTCCAGTGTTGTTCGAACTACAGACTAGCCTGCACGTGTTCTTCCATTTCATGGACTATGGTATGTTATTATTGCTTTATGTCATATCGTTATATCATCGAACACAGGACTATATTTATATTAACTATATTATTATAACATACATTTTAATTGCTATTGTATTATATTGTATTACACTGGAAAAATTTATTTGTTCTTAAAAAGAAAGAAAATAAATTTTCTATGCACCTAATATTTATTACAGCTCAATATCGACAAATTATAGTCCTCGTTATGCTTAATACTGTTACGCAAGAATTTAACCAACACAGTTGAAATTGAACGTTAGACAGGAAACCGTCGTTGACGGTGTCGTCTTTCTTTGACGAAAAGTCACCGGGTATACCTTGCACGACTGTTGTGCACGGGGGTCGACTGCTCGTTGAGACGAAGTTCGACGAATTCAGTCTAATTGATCCGCATACAAAGACCGAAGTTCGTCCCCCCGAAGGAAGCGACAAAGTTTCGCAGGCGCATTGTCTTCTGTTTGACCTCGGCCACGTTTGTCGTTTCGCTGCGCGGAAACTGCGCGCGTACACCGGATCGGATTCTTTGTGTTAGGGAGAGAGGAACATCGCGTTTCGTTAAGGGGACGTCTGACAAGTTCGCCAGGGGCCGCGTGTTATTAGGGCTGAAAAATAGTTCTCTCCCCCGCGTTGCTCACCGAGTATTCATTACGACGCACTCCAATATTGCAACTTTTTGTCGAGTAATTCCGCCGTGCTCGTCGAAGCCGCTTCGTCGCTAATAATTCACGTGAACCGGGAGGGGGAGATCGAGGAACGTCCGTAAAATATCCAACTGTTTCGACGTTTTACAACCGTTCCGTCGTAACACGTCGGGCACAGAAACATGCAAAGATTTTTCAAAGTATAATCTGCCACGTACGAATTTTATTTCACTTTATTATTATTATTATCCCCGTTCTTTTAAATCAGAATAAAATCTTTCTAAGGAATTGTTAGAAGAAAAGAACCTGTAACCATTGTAACTCTAAAAATAATAAAACGAGAGGTCCTACATGGAAGTATTAGGTCTACCGGAAAATTCTGTCTGTTATTAAAAATAATAATATAATTAAATGTAATCGTAAGTAAATAATATAATTTAATATAATCGTAACTTATACGTCGCAAATAAAATCACATTAGCGGACATAATTTTCTCTTAGACCCGATACGTCCATCAGCTTATTATGCTTTTATTATTCAACAATAGGTCGTCCAATAAACTTAACCCAGTTACGGTAAAAAGTTGGTGGGCTACGCGTTCCGTGCCGACGACGATTAATAAAACCGCCAAGTCAGCAAGGAAATTGGTTTCTTGTAGAGTGTTCTTTCGGTTCAAATTGAAATGGTAGTAATTACGGCCGGCACGCGGTAAAATTCTATCTTCCGAGCCTGCAGTCATAATATTTGCCGAAGGAATTAGCATCCTCTAAAAAGTCGAAGTAAACATCCGCGGATCTTCCCGGGATATTTCAATTTTAAGCTTGTTCTACGTTCGCCCTACATTTCCACCCCCAACCCCCCATCGAAAAGCGAAGGAAACGGACGACTGCCACGATGGCGTAGATTAACCCCTTGACGTACCAGTTTCTTCACAGTCGTCGCGATTAGGAATTGTTCGATTGGCACAAACATTAATGTTTATTCCTGAATTTACTTGAATACTTAAATATTAACAGTTTATCGACCGGTTATTCGACCGTAAATATTCTTATCATTGCAGGGTAATTGAATCTATTAACATTTACATATTTCCATAACCTTATCATTAAGCAATATACATTTTATTTTAACTTAATTTGTCGCGAAAGATATCTAATGTATTTAAGTAATTATATAATAATATGGGAGTCTAGAGAGATAAGATACATAGACAATAAATTATTATTTGCTTTTAGGGATTAGAATTTTATTCCAAATTTAAAGAACTGAATAACATCCATATTTAATTATTTATTACTGGTAATATCCGTCACGAGTCGTCAAAGTACGGCAAAGGGTTAAACTTCGCGCGACGCGAAACAGGAGAAAGATAACGTGTCCACGTTCCGTAACTGAAGAAGAAAGAAAAAAAGGGGTAACGCGCGATGTAATTCCTTATATCTAGCCGGTGTTACAGGTACGTCAAAGGGGGTCTTTGGAAAACGAATCGCGCGGCTAGAGGGTTTTGTAATTAGCCAGGAGAACAAGAAACCATTGTCGAAAGGGAATGCTACAACATCGTGCCGAAATTACCATTAAGACTACAATGAATGCGCTAAAGGAAGACACTGGTCCTTTGTCAGGAGCTTCGTATGCTACTTTAATTAATCTCGTTAAAATAACTCCTCGCCGCACGGCGGGACGATGAAAAAGGAGAACCGGGAGGAGGGGGGGAGGGGAGGGAGGGACGACGGCGAGCGCCGATGCCGCGCCGCGGAAATTTTCAACCATTTCAGAGCGCCTGCACCAAATGCAAATGCAAATATTTTGATCATGTTGCATGCCGGTGGGACGGTAAACATACTTATCGTTACCTGTAAACAATGAACTTGTTATTCACCTAGAAAGGAATTAGTTGGAGTCGCTTCGCCGCGTGCGCCGCGTGCACGCGAAGATATTAATTTACTATATTAATACTTAATTGTATATATACAGAATTATAAAAATATATTATTTAAATTAAGCATTTTTATAACGAATTGTACAACCAATTTTCCTACGATCAGTTCGTATTTTCCTATATTCAATAAATAATATTCCAAGATGAACAAATAAAGTAATTTACCGAGCACGAGAATTGTCAATTATGCGGTAGCATCTCAAGCATTATACGCAGACGTGTGTCGACTGAGGTATTTGTATATGCACAATGTAGATCGATCGAGCAGTGACTAATTGAATTGTGATATTTGATTATTGTAATTCGTTCAGGTGGGTCTCTGCAATTTGGAAACGTTTCGCAGGTAATGAAATGTCAATTTCAGACTTTCGGAAGTTGCGCGAGATTTAATTATTGCCAGTCGCCGTCGGCGTCTCAATTCCCACTAAATTTCGAATGGAAACTGTTAAATTGATTAATAGTTTGTGTCTGTGGCTGTATCGTTGATCAACGGTCCCCGGCGAATGCATATGTCCGAATGTGAGATATTTAAAAGGTTCGCTCGTCTCGAGTCTTCTTTTTTTTCCCCGGTTCTTAATTGGTATATTCAATCATTCTGTTCTGCAGAAACAATTAAATGGAAACGTCGAGTAAGGCTTGCATTATTATTTAAAAAATGTACAATATAGATTCTTGTGGAATATAAACTTGTATTGTAGAATTGAATATATTGCAGAATATAAATGTTTTTAATTATCCGAATTATTTGTCAAGAATGAAAAATTAATTAATTTTATTAAGATCCGCAAAATGTGATTAATATTAAAAATGAAATCGATGTAATCGAAGCTAGTTTCTCAATTTTATTTTCATAATTGAAAACACTTTAATTCCGTGATAATTTTCGAATTACTCGGACAAACGATGAAAAAGCTAAATTGTTTATAAATTAGCAGTTACTACAAACAGGTTGTAGCTTAAGTAGCATCGCTACGTGGTAGACAAAATGGAGACTACGGTTCCACGGAGGCTAAATGGCTCGAGGAGCGCGCATGATTCCTCGTTAGCCTCTCGGAACGAGAAGTTTTCAATTATAATGATCACGGTTTATTAAAAATCCGCGGAGGCAGCTGCAACATGACTTCACCTTTTCATTCCAACGGGCAACGGCGAAGTTCGAGCACCCGGAGATTTGCAACCGCAACCGCCGTTGTCCTTGGATCACCTTGGACAAGACGCAGTTTATAATTTTCTCCCGCGGTGAAATCGAATGTTTCCGTTTCACGTCCCCTCCGGCGTCCTTCTCCCCTCCCCAACGGCGTTCTCACTTTTACCACTCGACCGATTATGCTAAGTATATTGTTTCTGAGGTCGGACGAAGGAACGACCTGTCTAAGCAGAAATTATCCATTAAATGACTCGTTGCTGCGAGTCGTAACTAACCCCTGGTTTCCGGCGACCTCTGCAGCCACGACACGCTGAATATAATGGCGTAATGTGTATACATCAGCGTCGTTTTATGTTTGCCCAAATGGCGGGTCGCGTCAGGAGGAAATTCAATAAATGACAATGTACTCGAGTGTTGGATTTCCTGTTGCTCGCGTCGAATATGGCAGATTATCTTTAAGTGATTTTTCATAGAAATTGGACTCTGCGGTGGCAAAATCATTGGGTGGAAGTTAGGCGACTTTTTGGAGGCAGAACAATAGTTCATGTATACTTAGAAGCGATGAAGCAATATTTTTCTAATTTTATTTAGTAAAGAAGACTTTCATGTCTAATAATTATTTGAGGTAAAAATTAAGTTCACGCTGCTGTTCTTTTTCCTAATAGCTTATTTAGGGACCATGGTAACCAACGATAAATTATTTTCTATATTGCTTCTTCTTCGCGCCTTGGTAATAAAATATCAGAATACTGAACCTATTCGGAAGATATTAAATAATTATCACAGAAAACAATTAACAATGTTCAGAATTAAAAAGAATCGTTCTCGAGGTAACAACGAGGAGAATCTAAAAAATTAAAAGATAAGTATTAAAACTTCATACAATATTAAAGAATCTGTTAAATATTTTTATCTAATACTAAAGTTTATGGTCTTCCTATTCTACGTGAAATTGCAACGAAAGTCGTTAGAATCATTTGACGCGATCACGGTCTTCCCGAAGCCAGAGAAATTGCGCGATAAATTGTCGGCCGGCGACACAAACGTTCCAACAAACGGTGCGCAAGACAACGACTGGCAAATTAGAAATTACTTTATTACTCGAATCTAATGTGTGCCGTGTGCACCGGCTGGAGGAGCAAGATGATTGCGCAACTTGCAGCGTAACGTGTCTCTCGGAACAGCATTGGGAGAGAGGCGGGTTCATCAGCCCGCGTCAGCTTCATGCACGGACGTTCCACGGCAGATCGATTAGATCGACACGCTGTCTTATTTATATACGCCCACATGTGCGAATACCAGTCCGTTGCCGTTTCTACATTCTATCGATAGCGCGGTCCCTTGATTTATGGTACCACCCACCAGCGGCTTTCGATCGCATAAATTATTCAATAGCGAGGCGCACACCTGTAATGGAGCAAATCAGTTACGTGTAAAAGTGACGGTCACGGTCGCAATTATTTCTCGCGCGCGCGCGAGCGCGGACGGTATCTTACCGTGATTCCGCGAAAGACCTGCTGGACCCAATTAATACGAACCAGCTACCCTATAATGTTATCCTCGTTTTATTGCCGCCTCGTTAATGCGTCGAATACGCTCCCGGTGAAATTGAATCGCTTTATCTTTCGGCCTTGTTTCGCGATTCCCGGCTCGATGCGGTGCCCGAAGATGCCAAACCAGACTCGGTTGACAAACAGCGCTGGGACAGTCCCGAAAAATCACGTGCCAAGGTGATTTAATACGGGGACATTCGTTTTGACCGCGGGGATATCAATTCATCGATTATTTCGATTATTTTTATTTGTTGGCTTCGATGACAGAAAAATCAAATTTTGCTTCAATTTAGAAGAAATAAGTAACATTGATGTTTCATAAATCACAGATAAAGTCTGCATGACAAATCTGACTGATTATTAATTACAGCGCGAAGGATTGGACTATTTTAATTAAACATTTTAATTTAAAATTTTTTAGCCGCTACTATTTCCAGAAAAATAATTCTTTCAATTCAAATAATTCCTTCTTGTCTTTAAAGTTCTAATTTGACTTCATCTTAATCTTTCTTAATTCCAGACAAATTTCTCAAACGATCACTAAATTATTTACGAATATTTACCAACAAAAATTTTTATCCCCCTAACATTTCGCTATCATTCTATTCTAATAAACGAAGCAAGGTAGAAAACTACCGAAGCGATCAACGTAGCCGTTCCAGTCGAAGCAACAAATACCGACTCCGATCCCCACGTCGCGGCATCGAAAACCATCGCGTCGCGCGCATTCCTCCGGGCAACGTTGTCCCGCAAAAGGGAAACAACGGTCTCGCCCCATTACCGAAAGAAAGTTGTACGAGGGGCGGCTCAAAGGGCGCCGAGTAAAACCGAAAACCGCAGGCACGGACCCGGTCTGCGCGCCGTTCAAAATTGCGGATAGGTAACCGCTATCAGCGAACCCGGCGCGAAATTAGTTTCATCGGCAAAAAACCGGGGCCCCCCCGGCCGTGTAATATAAATTTCCCGTAACCCGCAACGCGGGGGGTTCGTTGTCTACATTGTGGACAGAAAATTTTTTATCCCCCCCTCGAGGTACGGTCTCGACCGGGGTAAAACGACGATCGACCGCGAACGCGCGTGTAATCGATGACAATAGAGTCCATCGCGGTGTTTTGCGCGGACGGTGGAACGTCTGTACGTAGTAAGACGCGATACAGGGTGTTTCAGAAGTGCGTAGGAATTTAAGTGACTTTAAGAGCTGCTACGCTATAATATTTACATGCTATGATAAATAGAATATTTATTAGAGAGGATTGAAGAGGGTAGTAAAGGGTAGTAGAAAATAGTAAAGGATAATAGAGGATAGTAGAGTATAATAGGGAATAGTAAAGGATAGTAGAGTATAATAGAAAATAGTAAAGGATATTAGAGTATAGTAGGGGATAGTAAAGGATAACAAAGGACAGTAAAAAATAGTAAAATACAAACAGTACATTAGAATATAGCAGAATATATTAAAGTGCAGTAGCAGACAGCAAAGAACAGTGAACGATAATTGAAGACAGTACAGTATAATGGACTGTAGCATGCTACAGCAGACGATATAATAACAGCGGAGAATCACTATGGAGAATAGTGGAGGACATCTGGGTTACAACAGTGGCCGTGGCAGCGCAAGCAGAGGTTCGCGCGCATTCAATTTGCATCGGACAACGAAAGGCGCGGGCGATTAAGAGCGGTCCGGGGACCCACGGAGGGTGTAAACGAGGGAATCCGCAGACTGCTGTTTCCAGCAGCATCGGTCCAACGAAGAGGCAAGAAGCGGCCGACCGCAACTTCAATTCCATCCGGCGACCGGGGGCTTCTTCGACAGCGTTTTTCCCCGCTCGAGGGGCACGTTTCTTCCTGGTCTAGCCGCGACGTTCCCCGCAGCGCCCTGTGGACGCCGCCGCAGCGGAATACGCCGTGAGCCCGAGTTTATTATGATTATAAGTGAAACGGAGGTGATACTCATGACTCTTGAAGACCGGATCCCCTACCAGCCCGTTCCTCTCTCTTTAGGCGGTACTGCCGCGCGCGCACACCCTTCGTGGCATCTCCAACCGGTTTCTTTTTATCTGTTTTGTTAGATCGTTTCGAAGACGTCTCATTGCCTCGCTATCGGGAACGCAGCCGCCTCTGCTGCCCGGCTTGCCTACCTGCCCTGCCAAGCCCTGCCAAGCCAGCCCTGCTCCGGCCAGCCAGCCTTGGCCTGGGCTCGCGAGAGTTCTGCAAGCTTGCCTCCTCTCCTCTCCCTGCCACCGCGGCACCCGGCTCGCCTTACCTCGCCTTCTGCTATTCTTTTCATGAACTATTCCGCTCGTATGTCTGCCCCTAGCCTTTATCTGACCGGTCGAAGTCTCGCGCCCGCTAATCGCGAGAGGCGGGCCCCGGAGAAGAGCCGGAGCAGATCGGAGCGGATCGGAGAAGAGTAGAGAGAGAGAGAGAGAGAGGGGGAGAGAGAGTATCCAAGGGTGAGGATGCGCCCGCGACCGCAGCTTCTACTCCTTTCAATGAACGCTGCGGGCCTCCCGTTTGCGGTTCCGTTTTCAATGAGGGCGCCCGTAAAAACTTTTAAGTACTCCTTCCACGTTGCCGGCAGGAAAAGAAGGAATCGTGCACGGACTTCGCCCGGGCAAGACGGTAGGCAGTTAGCAGACTCAAAGGGATAAGCCCGATCCCGGCGGCGGCAACGCAGGCGGCGGGGAGGAGCTGAAACGGAAACTGGCTTTGAGTTCTTACTGACTGCTTTTCGCTGGTTTCGGCCCCGGCGAAAGCACCCGTCCGTGTAGTTTAATTAAATCGTTGAGACTAGGAGCGCGGCCACCCCCCGCCCGCCCGCGTCATGCATTTCGTAGACGACCCTGTTCCACGACGCCGCCGGACCGGCCAACTCTTTGGCCGCGAATTATTCCGCGACGGAACTCAATGCCGGCCGTCCTCCGTCCGCAAATGGATCCCCGTGTCAATGGACCCCGTGCCACGGAATTTTTTCACTTTGACGTTTAACAAGATACTTTTTTTCTTAATGGACGAACGTTCACGAATCTGCGAGAGAGAACAATGCGCATTTTTACCGCGCTCGTGGATTTAAAGGTCTTCGAGGCTTTCGACCAGCAAGTTGCGTTGTTTCGGAGAGATTGATGCGCTCGATTATGCGAAAGTCTATTGATTCGCTGTCCGATACTGCTCCGGTAAACTTTAGATGCATTTTTCCCCCGCGAATGCATCAAGGATTTTTAAGGGAATGGATGTTTTATTTATTCGGTTTATCGGGAGATTGGTTCATCGCGAACTTGCTTCAGATACTTTTTGTCAGCTGGTTTGTTGTTTTATATTGGTTTATCAAAGTAACCATGTTGTAATAATTTCATATAATATATTGTTATATATTTTGTAAAAAACGTCGATATATAGCTTACAATTGTTTCTTTGTAATTTGAATAGCTGTTTTTATCCCAAAATAGCAATTTTAATTACTTAGAGGATATTAATAAATGATATATATAAAAGAATTTTTAAGATAATTTTTCTGAAAAAATAAATCATCCTTTCCCACTTCGCATAACCGAACTCCTCGCTCGAACCCCTTTAATCGTCCTTTGCTCTTATTCGCTCCATCCCCCCCTGGACCGCGCTATCCAGCAACACGCTCGCCGTCGCCTCCGCCATAAAAAAAATTGAACCGCCGTCTAATCGCCTAATCGCGGCGCAATCCGTTTCTGCGCGTAAGAACCGCGACTATCATCCGCGCGCAATAAATGAATCCACTTAACCGGTGCTCGTCGCGGCCGCGCGTTCACCGGCCTCCCCCCCCCCCCCCCTATTAACATCCGCGAGTTAAGGATAGATAGGGAAAAAGGTGAAATCGTTCCCGGGCACAAAAGACAGATTATCCGGGGCTCTTTGTGGCAGAAAGGAGCCGGGGCTCCCTGTTCGTCAAGGCGCCGCCGCGGCTGACAGTCGGCCTTTATCCGTTTCAAAGGTACCCCCCGGCCGCCTCTAATCCGCCGTGCACATCCCCGTTCTCTGAACGAAGACGAGTCTTCGTCGCCATTGTGCTTGACCTTGCTGCGCCAGGGGAAACCCTAAGCGACGCGGCAGGTGTGTTACGATCGGTCCAGTTGCGAAACGCTTTCAATATCGGAGCTATCGAGGCGAAAGAGAGAGAGAGAGAGAGAGAGAGAGAGAAAAGAAAGGGTTTCGCGAAGGACGGCCGGCGAACTCGACTGAACCGATCGCAATAATAAACTCGGCGATCGAGAGGATCGAGAGGATCGAGGATGACGGAGTCGGTTCCCCCCGTTGCCCCCGTAGGAAAAATCTGAAGGGGAAACGAAAGTGGACTCGATATAATTGCAGTAACGTTTCTCTTTTATTCTGTCCACCGGGGTTTCCGCCCCGTCATCCTTATAACGAGCGCCGACCGAGCGGTGGTATCACGGCCTCTTCTTGGCACAAGGTGTTTCAAACAAGGCTCGCTCTACAGTGTAATGAATGAAACAGTTAGTCAATCATCGGCCGGGGCAGTCGGCGCGTCATCGCGCGCCCCGGACACACTTTTTCTTCGGTTCGTTGGAAACAATTTGGATGACAGGTGCTTCGACGATAACTGCTCTCTCTCTCTCTCTCTTTCTCTTTCTCTCGTAATATCTGCTACGGAACGACATAATGTGCACTCGGATAAGTGCTGGCGGGGGCATTAAAGTCTTGAGCAAGTGCACTCGAGTGAGTACGGACGGGGGACTTCAACTTATTCTAGCTTTGTTTGCTAGCAAGGATTCCGATGAAATTTGCGTTGTGTATAGTTTGTTAACATTGTTGACGTCACTGGCGTACAATGTTACATTTATTGTACTAATTTTTAAATATCGTTTCTTATGTAATATGATAGAAATGTCGCTAAAGAGATGCCATAAATACTTTAATCGTGATACTATATGTTGCAATGTTAAATAATTAATTTACGCATTTTGTGCATTTATAATAAAAATTAAACGGTCAAATATAAAATTGTAAGATTATTAGAAGAACCTTAGAGTATTGTTAAAACACGTAAAAACACGTAATTAACACATAAATAAAATCAAACCATTACTCATCCAAACCTACTCTGACCAATCAGCGTCCACGATTACTAACGAACGATGCAATCCGCGTCGATGCTTGATGCACACGCACGATTCTTCGTTACACATAGTGTTTAGAATTTAAAAATGGATACTAATGATTCATAGTACTCTGAAACCGGCGGCTGCCGTTTCATATTCCCTTACGGCTGCCGTTGATGCGACGAATTCAATGGCATACTCATTAGTACGAATATGTATGAAATACTAATACCAAAACGCGATACTAATTCCCCGAGTATCATGTTGTGGTATCAAATCGGTATTGAAATAGCACGTCATTAGTATTGGCAAAATTAATCTGTTGTCGTCTCATATAGCCCGGATGCGATATAATTTCGAAGTGCTTACAGAGATATCGGTGAAACCGGAGACTCGAATGCAACCCTGGCAACAATGGCGCGCACACAGATCCTTGTTAGGAACACGATTTTTAATAACATAATTCCCGTTTGAATCAGACATGCAATACAGAATCTGTGATTAAATATTTGGCTCATTTATTTGCAAATTTTGTATTAAATTATATTATTAGATTATTAGATTAAATTATTTTATTGGATTATTTTAGGTTAGATTATTGTATTAGATTATTAATGCTAGTGTTACTAGCTATTATTAACGACGATTTTTCCAATTGGCATAGCATAGTTAATATATCGGCAATCGGCATTGTTCGCCAGTTCTCGATTACGCTCGGCAAAAATGCCGAACAGCGTCGAGGGTGCGCGGGTCAACCCCCTGAGCTACCAGGGGATCCTAGGAGCCCCGGGATCGATCGATCGGCATTGTCTCGCCAGGAAGCAAGCCGATCGTCTTTAGCAACGATTCACCCAGGCTATCCGGTACACGTCAGCGCCCGCGTACGCTACTTTCAATTTCCGCTCGCGCGTAGTCGCGCGCGAAGGGTTGGAGACAGGCGACGAGACACCCGCGCGGTTCGCTGCGGACACCCGCGGGATTTTGACAAACGGGCGCGCTCGAGGACGGCGGAGGAACTTTATCGATCCACGGGCCCTTAATAAGATACGGTCCGACGGAAGGTGCAGGTCTCGGCAGAAACGCAGCGTGGCCCGGCGCGCACGACGGTTCTGGGAAAGGGAGGAGGTGGAGGAGGAGGTGGTGGTGGAGGAAAGAGAAGAGTGGCGGGACGCGGCAGCGCGAAGAAAAAGAGAAAGGGGGTGAGAGATAAAGCTGATTAACGCGATGTCTTGTCCCATCCAGCTACCCGCGTCCCGATGGGATGATTCGGAGCGATAAGCAGTTTATGAAGCAGCTCGGCCAGGAATAATAGATTAGCGAAAGACCTGGCGCGAGGAGGCGGACGAGGAAGTGGAAGACTCGGGTGGACACAGAAATGAGGGAGGGGCCGTGGGGAGGAGGCAGGGAGGGATAGAAGGAGAACGCAGTAAACAATGACGGCCGGTCTTCCGCGTCCAGCAACTGCCACGGTGCTCTCTAACATGGAAGCTCATTACGGGGTCTCGCGTGAGCGCATCCACCTATACTTGATTGCATTATAATATGGTCCGATCTCTCTCTCCTTCGTCGTCAAGTGGGGTGCGACGCCGCGCTCTCTCGCTGTATGATCACAGTCTTGTATACAGGGTGGCCCGTCGCGTATTGATATCTAGGGTTATCCCTTCGCGCTCGAGGGTACTCTGAGGGCACCATCGAAATTGTTACAGCACGTTCCAAAATAATTTTTATATTATGAAAAATTAGATTTCAATATAAAATGTATATATTAATAAAGATGTTGACAATGTTTTATTTAGAATTATTTTCTTGCAAGTTATGGTTTAAAGAAGTAAGAAGAATAATGTAGTATGCAGAGAAGACCTATTTTTTTCTATGGAACTTAGAAAAGGTTTGAGTTTGAAGTTTGATGTCCTGTCAGCCAGTTTGAACGATCATCTTTCACTGAAGTCTTGGCTTTCTTATACACGTACTATACACATGTCTAGTAGTATACATATATTGTGTATGGTCTAAGATCTTCGCTTCACTCGACTCTTGAATTTTTAATGCACGTACTATATGCATGCCATGTCTATGGCATGTATATGGTGTAATGTTTTTGCTTCATTCGACTATTTAATTTTTAATACCCACACTATACATACGTCATATCCAGCAGTACATATACATGGCCTAAAATCTTTGCTTCACTGGATTCTTGAATTTTCTGTACACATACTATACAGGTATCTTATGCAGTAGTACATATACACGGTCTGAAAGCTTTGCTTCACTGGACTCTTGAATTTTCAATACATGCACTGTACACATGCCGTGTCTAGTAGCACATATCTAAGCTGCCAGCTATATCGGTGATCCTTCTGGCCACCCTGTACCAGCGAGACGACGCTTGCTCGTTTGTGCTCGTGAGCTGTTTCGTTATCTGTATACATACACGTGCGTGTGTACACGTGTGTAGAAGAGCGTAGACCGCCGCGCCGCATCAAACTTTGATATCCCTTGACTTAGAATTGGCTAGGCACATCGGGAATGAGTGTATGAATATTTATAAGGGCCGGATCAAATATGGAAGAGGGTTTTGTTTTACAAATTCAGTTGACCCCGGCGAACTTATAAACGACCCGCGCTTTTGTCTAGCGGCGCTGATGGGCTGCCGTCATTTTAATAACGGATTCGGCAGGTTGTAATGAGACACAGAGAGAGAGAGAGAGAGAGAAAGAGAGAGAGAGAGAGAGAGAGACGTTCGTGGTGTAGGTATAAATAATTTTCCATCTTTTTACATGTTTGAAATCGTCGCATGTTAAATGTTGACAAATGGGAGGTCTCGATTTCGCATAATTTTTATTCATCTGCTTAGCTGGACAAATTCTGTTTTAAATAATAAATAATAAATTACAAGTTACATTAATACTTCATTCGCAAATAATGATGTTTTCTATTTAATTAAACAATCGGCTAAATAGTTCTACTAATAATCAACGTCTTAAAATATTATTCTTTATTTAAATTTAAATGAAAATCATTTAAATGAACATAAATAATATCCAATTCTAATCTCGGCAACATTAACAGCTTCGTGATCCTTTCATCGTAGACGAGCCCGTCCCCTTGTACTATCGTTCGCCATAACTCGATTAATACGCCCCGCGGAGGCTAACAGCGTTCGAAAGGCCAAAGTCGCTGTCTTCGTCCGTGGAAAAAAGGGGATCGTCCGGTGGCGGATCGGTCGACGAGCGACTTCTGAAGAACTGGTCCGCCGTACTTGTTTACCAGGGTGGTTGGATTGCGTGCGAAACGCCGTGTCCTGGGACGGAATAGCCGGGGCAGCGATAACAGGTCGACGAGAGACGGTGGTAGAACTAGCACCGGCCCGGAGCCGTGGTGATAAAGAAAAGGGCCAATATGCTCTCGGGGGCCCCGGCCCCGGCACCGCGGCGCGGTCCGCACCGAGTAGGGGCGTAGAGAAAAAGATGCGCACGGCGGATAGAAGAAAGGGGAGGCCGGAGGCAGCCCGTACGAATAAAAAGAGCGGCAAGGCGAGGAGGCGACCGTGGTTTTCTTGTCGCCTCCATTCACGTGTCATCAGTCACGCGAGTAATGAGTGTCGGAAATACAAGGTTTCTTGAGTCAAACGGGGCCCCTCTCTATTTTCTTTCATTCTGCCGTGCCGCGCGGGTCGGCCCTCTTTTTACGTATTTATCTCTACCGTTCTCCACTTCTGCCAGGCGAACTTCTCCACGCTATTTATCATGGGGGCCCCGGGTACGTGCATACGTGCACGGAAAATAAAGCACGCGTCTTCGGGACGACATCAACGTAACCCGTCGCCGTCGTTTCTCTGTGTGTGCACGTGTCTCTACGTACGTACGTACTTACCTATCCTACGTACCCGGGGAGAGATGTTCGTCATATCTCGCGTAAGCATCTTACCCGGGGATGACTTCACCCGCTGCGTACTCATCCGTACTTGACATCGCGACGCCTACCGGTAAGATAAATGGATAGATGAACGAACGGATACGGATAGTCACACTGTACACTATTTTCGCGACAGGCCGGACGACCGAGATTAATGACCGGAGATTTTCGCGAACCGGGAGATTCTCTAGATTCGACGTTCGAGGGCCCCGAGCTCCTCCTCCTCCTCCTCCACCTCACCATCAACCGTCTCCTCAACCTCCTCCTCAGACTCCTCTTTCACGGCGTGCTCGCGATCTTGATGCGCCAACACCGGTGCCTCGTAACGACGTTGTTGCGGATCCTCGATGCGCACGCAATAACCAGGCTCGCAAAAATCTACTGTGACTAGCGAAAACTCCCCGATAAATCCACGGCGCAGATAACCCGCGGCCATCTACCCCCTTCGACCGGGACGGTCGACGCTTTGTCGCGACCCAACTTCGGGGAACTCTCACTCTCTCTCTCTCTCTCTCTCTCGCTCATCGGATCGGTTGCGTTGCAATTTTGTTCGGCTGCGAGACCGCGATTTATCATCGCGATTCACGGCGCAAGAAGCGGCCGGAGATTTGTTCGAAAGCTTATTTAGCCGTGTTTCCCAGACTTCATCTATTAGTTGAATACACGGATCGGCTTATGGAAGTTTAACCCCCTTAACGCCGGCC
>NC_135775.1:4253381-4327925 GCF_028453695.1 Augochlora pura | reverse complement strand
TCTCTCTCTCTCTCTCTCTCTCGCTCATCGGATCGGTTGCGTTGCAAGTTTGTTCGGCTGCGAGACCGCGATTTATCATCGCGATTCACGGCGCAAGAAGCGGCCGGAGATTTGTTCGAAAGCTTATTTAGCCGTGTTTCCCAGACTTCATCTATTAGTTGAATACACGGATCGGCTTATGGAAGTTTAACCCCCTTAACGCCGGCCGAAAGAGTCGCTGGCGAACGAGCGAAGTGCGTGGAACCTGTTCGGCGCAGTTCGCTGAAGTTGGTAGAATTTTGTGTAACTTGATCATTCGAAAATTGAATAAAGAAGGAGTTATATTTGTAGGAACTGTTGTTTGTTAAATTGTTAGGGGAATAATATTTTATCTGACCTAGACGATGCTGTAAGGGTTAAGATTATCGAAAGAGGTTCGTAGATATGTTTGAGGTTCGATTATCGAAGGCAAATTATAATTTGATTACTGTTTTATATAATAATAATTTCTATAAAATAAAAATTCCCCGAAACAATTGTAAGAAAATAAATTATTTTTCTTCATAATTCTGACAAGTTGAAAATAGTGTAATAATATTATTATTCTTACGTCTTTAAGTGCATAAAATCCGCGATCTACTTATTATGTATGCAATATAAAATTATAAGAAAAGTAAATAAATTAAAATTAAATCGAATTTTTATTATCCAATCTCCGGTAGAATATAACCTCACTTATACGAACGCTTATTTTTATACAATATTACATGATAACTTTTATTACATAATAATTCTAAGTGAGGCTATATTCTACCGGAGATTGGATAATAAAAATTCGATTTAAAAAATAGAGCTTCAAATGCAACGCAGTAGAAATAAGGAAGACGCGTTTGAATTTTAATGAAAGATCCAGGGGTGCGGGGTTCTTGTCGTTTCGATGAGGCAAGATAATCGCCACGAGCGCGTTAGCGTAACGAACAGAGGAGGCAAAACTAATATCTGTGTCCTACGGGGTTCACAAGGGTGTTTCATTACGAATAAAATAGTGGCCGGTTGCGAGCGCAATTCTAAAGGGAAGTCTATAAAAAGCCCGACCATATTGTAGGAAGTTTCATTTCCCGCGGAATGAGAATACCCTCCTTGTACACGTTGTTCGGGGGGGGTTGGTCCATTGTTCCCCGCACGAAGAAATATTGTTACATCGCGAATTTATTAAAATTCCCGCGCGCGCGGATTTTTATTATCCGTTTCGGATTAACACGGAACCCCCACTCCCCCCCCACCCGTCCGCGCTAACTACACCGTTCCTATCGAATTTCGAATTCCGACGATGGCGCGGCGGCGGAATCCTTCCCGCCCTCCCCTCCCCACCCCCCGACCCGAACAGAATTTTCTGTAAACCTCAGCGAGGCTTTCGTTAACCCGTTTGCAAGATAATTGGAAGCACGTGGTGGCCACGCATTCTTCCCGAGTTTTTACATTCTTTGATGATCGGTGGATATTTCGAAGTTGGTTTGTGCGCCGTTTTTGACCGCTCGAGGGGGTGAATTTTTGGAAAATTTATTTCTGCGCATTTTCCTCAATAAATTCAAAATTATTAACAATCATCGTCAGATTTCTCTCTAACCACAAAGCCCACCTAAAAAACAAATATCCCAACGATCCCCTAATTTTCTCCAACTCCCACAACCCCATATCCCGCCGTCCACCTTACCGCAGCATTCTCCCCCCCTTAAAAACCCCGCAAAGTCGTTCCACCGCGTCCGACTCTCCGTTTCAGGGTTAAACCACCGCCGCGCGCGAGCGCGGCAGAAATGTTTCGAAGACACTGAATAATTCAGCGGCCGATCCGCGAGTAGCCGCGACACGCGGAGGAAACGGTCAATTAATATGCGCGCGGCGTTTAACATTGAAATTCATTTTTCAACCGTAGGCTGGGAGGGGGAGGAGGGGAGGGGGAGGGCTCCAATTACTCGTATAATTAATCCGGCGATTCGCTGGGCGACGCGTGAATACTAAATTTCGTCAACCGCAAAATAATAGTTCGCCCCGTAATAGATACCGGGCGGAGGGGTGGGGAAAGGGTGCCGATAAATTCGACCGTGAATATCGTAGGCGCGATACAATTAATCACGGGGAATTAATAACGAAAGATTCATTGCGGCAGCGCGGAGTCACGCGGCCCGCTCATAAACGCGGCTTTTGTATCCGGTTCATTCCCGACCGGCCAGTTTTTCCATAGAAATTGCACTTTGCGGAATTGCGCTCGCATCGCCGGCTGCTCGGAGAGACAGAGCGAGAGAGAGAGAGAGAGAGAGAGAGAGACAGAGAGGAGAAAACGGAGATGAAGTAACGAAGAGGAGAAAGAGTGCAAATGAGAGGGAGAGAAAGAGGGAGATAGATAAATAGATAGATAGAGAGAAAGAGAGAGAGAGAGAAAGTGTGTAAAAGAGGGAGAAAGAGAGAAAGAGTGTAAAAGAGAGAGAAAGCGTGTAAAAGAGGGAAAAGGCGTGTAAAAGAGAGAAAAAGCGTATAAAAGAGAAAAATAGAGAGAGAAAGATTGAGAAAGAGAGAGAAAGCGTATAAAAGAGAGAAAAAGAGGCAGAAAGAGAGATGACGACGGAGGTGGATAGGGGGGAGGGGAATAGAGCGCAAGGGCGGAGATATAAAGTGGTACTTTGCCTCCAAGAATCCTCGATTCTCTCGACTCGATATGACACTCGAGACCGTCCTTTCGCTCCTGATGGTCCTGCTTGTCGTTTCTGCCGGAGGTAATTTAAAGCGAGGAATCTCGCAGCAATTTTAACACCGTCGCGCCGAAAAGGATATAATGGAGGGGAAATTGCTTACCGGCGGAAAGAAACGTGAGCGGGGAGGGGGGAGAGAGGGGGGCAGCAGGGACGAGGGCGTGCGCGCGCGTAATGAAACATCGTTACAAAAGTACTCTTTATTAACGAGACAGGACGAGAGGATCTTCACGGAGCATCCGGCCGGCCGGAGCGAGCGCGCGCTCGAAATGGAATTCTGAAGTAGCCGATCCCGCCGCGCGCAGAATGTCCGCTCGATGAAATTTTATTCCGCAACAATGAACCCGAGGGGCGCGCCGTTTAAGTCGATACCGGTGCCCCGGGTCCACGATGATAACAAAGCTTCTCTCCGTCGGCTGAACGAACCCCCTCGTCCCTCCCTTCCCTCGCCCCCCGTGTGCCTCTTCGTTCACTTGTTGTTCGACGTTATTAACGGACCAAAGATTGAATATCGAGCCCCTATGTAGATACGGTGCAACATGGATATTGCATTCGACAGACGCGTAATTCATTTAAGATGCCCGCACAATGGCGGCGACGGATCACCGCGACCCTGCGCGAGCCCGATCGGCCAACAATGGGGCGGGCGGTTGGACGGCCCCGAGACCTTACGGGCCAGAGATGGAACTCGGATAGAGTTTTCCCGTTTCCGAAGGACCGGACGCGATCGGCTGACCGTGCGGTCCATTAAGTCGAACTTTGGAATTTTCTGGGCCGTGGTCTGTGTTTAGGGGATACCGTTGAAGGGGCGGAGGGATCTTTGAAAATTTATCTACGATTATTTGAATGTTAATGCTATTTTAATTGGTATTTATTTGGGATTTATTTTGCGGCGATTGTAGCGAAAATTCAGGAGTAATTGTTGAAAGATTTTCTTTAATTCCTTTGGTGGAAATAGGGTTGAATAGAAATTATTTAAAGGCGACTTTTGACAACTTCAATAGGGATAATGTTTAGAAAGGCATTTTAAAGATGAAGCTAGTACGTTATACATAATTTATAAATTATACATAGTGCCTCAAAATTATAATATTTGAGGGAAATCAGAAGTTCCTGAGTTTATTAGAAGTAACTTTTCCTCAGCGAAAATGCAATCTTTATTTACCAGTTAATAACGAGAAACGTTGACCAATCAGAAACGAGCTCTACTAACCCACGACAGAAGGTTCAAATAAAAACATTAAAAAGGCCTTCATATTTTTTTAATTCCACTAATAGCAAAATGAAATATTTTAGTCATAACACAAGAAACTACCCCTTTAAAACAAATTTAAATCCTATCGTTCACTTCTACACGGTTTTAAAAGTAACGAAAAAGTTAGAAAAATAACAATTTTGTGGATCACGTTTCGTGTGAGATAGTTCGCTTTTCTAAGAAGAAACGTTGCGGGCGTCGCCGACGGAGCGCATTCCATCGGAAACACGCGGCCGAATGTTCTGCGCTCGGTGATGAGACTTCCATCTCCCCTCCCCCAATTCCGACCGCGCTGCTGCTCGAAACTACTGTATAACAGAAAGTGTCTCTCGCTCCTGGAATCGGTAGAGAGACGGACTAATTGCATAGCCCATATGTTCACCGGACTTCTACAACGGTAGATTTCGTAAGTTGCGCGAGGCACCTTAAACAGCTGCCGCTCAGGGGGGACTGATTAATAATTTACCGGATCCGCTCTCGAGTACACGGTCCAGGCTTGTCACGGGATTCGGAATATGTCAGAAATTTCGAATCCGCTCGATAACTCATGAGACCGGGGGTCGTGTATATCCCGTGTTTCCATCCGAACGAGACGATTCCACGTTAAAACCGCTCCCTGTGATTCGGTGGAATTTACCGCGCTCAATACACGCCGCTGTCGGACTATAAATAATCGATATTGTATGTTAATGAAAATTTCGTCGGTCGCCAATTTTATATTTGATAATAATCGAACAATTCCAAGAAATTATTGCGCGATTATTAGGCTGCGGATTTGAAAGTTTGCACTATAATTTATTTTAGAGCCGTATTGACTAGCCTTTATTTGTTAATAATAAATTTCTATGTCAGACAGAAATATTATATTTATTATACTTAATTTAGATTTTAAAGATGATGTTCTAAATCTTTATAATGAGACTGACTTGATATTATAGAGCAAAAGATTTATTATATTTGATACGGTATTTATTATATCTAATTTCGATTTGAAAGATCATGTTCCAAGTCTTTATAACGAGTCTGACTCGGTATCATAGGGCAAAGGGTTAAATTATGATGAATAATTGCAATATAAAATCTGTAAAAATTAAAAGTGACCTAAAGCGTCAAGATATCGTCTCTAATATAATAGCATAATTAACTGAAAGGATAGCTAAAAGAACAAATAATAATAATAATAATTAACTAAAAGGATAACTAAAAGAATAAATAATAATGATAATAATTACCTAAAAGAATAAACATGTTTTGTCAGCAAAGTTATTAACATAATTTACAACTGTATAATCATTTTTTAACAAATAAAATATGAATTTCCTACCTATCTTCTACTTCGCATAATTCAGCGAAACGATTCGCATAAAAATCGTCGCGATCCTAGCTCAAGCAATTAAGATTCGTCGCGATCGGATAATTTACCCTACGCCGGACTTATTTATTATATAACGCGTTATCAGCAGCGATACCAGCGAGTCTTCTATCTAGTCGTGCCGCATTGCGTACACACGCATTAATAAACGTTAATAAATGTTCGCGACGGAGTACTCGGGGGTTATATGCATGCACGGTATACGTGCACGTATAACCGCAGGTGCTCCGATAAGAGAGTAACGAGGTAGGTAGAGGTGGGGGGCATGGAAGGGGGGAAAAAGATGATCACAGAATTCTAGTGAAAGGAACTCAGTGACACATAAAACGCGAACTCTCGCGGTGTGAGAGCACCGCATTCATCGTACAACGTTTAACCGCGGCATCATCATCAAGGTTACACTTTAGTTTCAACGAAGGTGACGCTGAACACGAGCAGCCAGATCTCTCTCCTATCCTCCCTCTCTATCTTTTTCTCTCTTTATCTCTCTCTTCCTATCCGGGTTCTTAATGAGGTCAGATTAATTATCGTGATGCATTATTAAATGCTGCCGGTGTGTTGCCCGCCGAATGATACACTAACAAGTGCTATAATAACGGATAATTAAAACTACATTGAAAACAAAAGTGCGCGGTGCTTGTTTCTATTTGTTCGAACTCGTTCGTCGCATTTTTCCTATTTATTGCGATTCGTCTGTATTTTATTCTAGCAATGATATCGGGTCGATCTAAGTGAAAGATTTTCTATATTTTATTTTAGAAATGTTGAAATTATAGAGATTATTTGATAAGAAATATTTGAATAAATTTCTTAGGTGAAGCTTAATTTGATTAAAATTGGTGGCAATTTAAATGAATTCAGTGTTGGCATTTTTGTAAAAATAACATACGTTAGTCTGTTTTGGGGTTTGAGAGGTTTCTGTTGATTAACATTTAATTGCGATTACGTTAATAATAATTATGCATAACAGAAATTTTCTTAGTACATTGTGTTAAATTTAAGTTGAATAGAAATACATTTATTTTGTTAACAATTCTAATAAACTGAGCAGGATATAAAGATATTTTTTTAATTTCTTTAATGTCTTCTGTAACTATTACAGATATAATAAATAAGGCTTGACACTGAAGCTAAGAAATATTTTTAAATTTATTAAAACGCAAAATTCTTAAATATCTTCAATTTAATATAAATAAACCCAGGCCACGTACCAATTGTTCCTAACGAGTCTGACAGAAATATTTTAGATCAAGCGGTTGAGGAATTATTAATAGAAAATTAACTTAATTCCGCTACGAACTTTGACCCCGTACAATCTCCAATATTCTCTGTGAAGGGCGGAACTTCGTTACGCGATTAATCGGAAACAAAAGAGCGAGGTATCCACGTTATTTAGCAACACGCTTAACCGCACTTAATTCAAGCGTTCTAGAGCTTCGGGAAGTGCACGGATACTTTCCGCTAAGAAAGTTTTTTGGCTGGAAGTGCACTCGTGCATCTGCCGTTGCGCATCTCCAAGACCCGAAGAACTTACGAAAGAATTTATAACATCGTTTGGGGAACATCCTAGTTTACTCGTACGCTTCTTGTAGTAACAGACCGGAATCACCATACCGAACTTTCGATCCACGGTGAATTTCGTGGCGTTCCGTGCTGTGTTATAGCTTGCAAAAATTGTAACAAAAACGTTCTTGACGCGTGTTAAAACGGAGCAGCTAAGTTTATTAATGGTGTCATTCGATTATCACCCTTTCAATATTCATTTTTGGATTGTGCTTATAGGGTGTGTATAAGTCAGTGTATTCAAGTCATGGTTTCTATAAATTTTTAACAATTGAATTAAATAAATAGATAATATACTAGTAACAAAAGGAACTCCAATGAGTTAAAAAAGAAACAATATTAGAAATAAAAATTAATTATATATTTATTTCTCGTAGCTGAAAAAGAAAATAATTATCGCGTTTCAAGGAGCAAAAATGAATTTTATTCACAATCACTATAGCTGCTTTAATTAAAAACAATCTCCTCCTTTTAATTTTACGTATGGAAAAAATATAATAGCAAACTTTAAAATGCAGAAAATATTAAAATTATTTAAGAAAGAAGAAAGAAAGAATTTTCTTGGACGATCGTTTTCCAATAATTTTCCTAACCTAAATTTCCGTATTAACGTTAATATTCGCTGCGATATTTTTATAATATCGTCTAAACTCATACCTCGTAAATTAATGCCGCGTAAATAGTGTTACGATCAAAAAAGAGAACCGCGTAAGTGCTGCGTAAATTGAAGATCGGGTGTACGAGCCTTTTATAGTCATTTAATGGAACAGAGATGAGGATCAAGTTCGCTTTCATAGTGTAGCTTACATCGATGTAACATTTACGGTACATCTTTCGATCAGCGCGCGATCAAAAGACGAAAAAAGAGTGGCACATCAAATTATTTTGGATCGTTGCAAAGAGGTAACCGGGATTTTTAAATTTATGGTTGTTTCGGTCGTGAGAAAAATGTGTCAATGTTTTTACTGACACGTCAGTTTGATGTCGAAAGATCATTAAATTGATAGAGAGTTAATTTGACTTCAGGTTACTACTTATTGATATAGAGTTAATTTAAAGCAAAGATCTCATTTAAAAAGATCAATATTCCCCATATATCATGAACAATTTTCTATATAAACCTGTAATTTTTCACCTTACTATAATTTTTCAAATTTATAAGAAATCTGGATTTATACATTTAATTTATAATACAATGATCAACGTCGAAATTTACTGTACTTGCACAATGTATACTACTTACCCTTTCTCTGACAATAGTTCCTACTTTCACGATAATTTGTCAGCGTAATAAATAGAAAAGGAAAAGAATCTATGATGATTACTATATTAAATAAATTACTCCACTAAATATTATTCAATTCATACCGTGTTCTACGATATCTACATAATCACTTCCCCCAATCCCCATTCGACCATCTGCCGCGACTAAACCCTAAGAAATCCTTATCTAAACGATTTCACTTTCCCCTGAAACCGACTCAGAAGAACAGCTTCCGGACTTCGGCCGTTCAGCGTATCAATTGATATCGCAGAAGCGGTCCGAAGTTGCTCATTACGCGCGCCAATACTTTTTATTTCACAAGACGACGATGCCACCGTCCCGGGGCCCGCGAACACGGAGAGAATAAGCGTAGGAGGATGAGGATGAGGAGGAGGTGGAGGAGGAGGAGGAAACAGGGAGGGGCCCCGGCGATCCGGAATTATGATAACTGTAACGACGATCGTCCGTGCAATCGTATCTGGCCAACTAATCGGGGGTCCGGCCAAGGCCAAAAAGTCTAATGTGCTTAATTAGCAGGCCAGTTATCGGGTCGAACGGCGAGCACCTAACGTCAAACTGGTAACGAGCTGTGGCCGAGGAGGGGTTCGCCAGGGCGAGCCATTTAAATTGACTTGCATAACCGCATTGCCAGAGAAAGGGAGAGGAGAGACGCGCGCGCACGGTCCCGTCCGGGATATGGTCGCGCCGGGGGGTTCGGACGAGTTGTCTCCGCCCGTGGTCCTGGTGGAAAGCCAGTAAAAACACGCATCTATTTCCATAAAACAAGTTTATATATTACGCCGTCACTGGCAGCACGTAGTTACATTTGAATACGATGTCCTAAAGCCGAGTGTGCAAGCGGCGTCCGCTACCGTGGCGCGGCTAGGCTCCAGCTAGCTGGATGGGGAGGGTACACATAGGTACACACGCCGGGGGTTAGGGTAGGGCCGAGCAAGGGGCGACGAGCACACCCCGGCGTCGATTACACTCCACGAATTGCAAAATGCAACTTGGCACAGAGCGAACGCTTAACTTTGGGTAATTAGCGCGCGACGTTAAAGTATTTCGCCGCGCGCCAAACTGCCAATTACCACGGCTACACTCCTTCGCGTTACGATCGTCATACTACCCCTCCCCTCGCCTCCCCGGGGCCACGGTTTAAATTTTCTTTGGACGCGCCGAAATTTACGAGCCTTTTAACGTACAAACGGATCTCGAGACGCCAACCGTGACCCTTCTGTACGCGACACTGCGAGAATGGTCCGCGATAATTCTGCTTCGATTACGCTGGAATAAATGAACCGCTTATTTTCAGGCTTTAAAGAATTTCTTTCTCTTTAATTGTGATAGATATTTCAGTAATTCCTATGCGAAATTATTCTGTGGATATTGTAGAATATTGTGTGAATTTAATATTTTAATTGCGATAGTTTCTTTCGTTTTTATTTATTAAGTTGCTGAAATCTCGCGTGGGTTACAAGCGGAAAAGTAAGTAGTATATATTGTTACTTTATATACTATACTATTATATACCTTTATTTCATATTTTGGATAAGATACTTTTAACAAACTTGTTGATTATAATATTTAAAAAAATAAATTATGATTATTTTTATATTCTAGAAAGTAAAGTGATATTGCTAAATATAATAAATATCATTGTAAAATTTAGAGAACAAGAAACGACTTCTAAGTGTCAACTACTCAGGAATGCGCTCCAAAGCGAAAGGATTAATTATTAAAGTGACCGATTAAAGTGTGCATGTACGAAGCACTGAGAAAAGAATATATATAATTAATACTATATATACGGAAAATAAATTAATAAGTGCTAATCGTCGCAGCGTGAAGGCAGCGACAGTATAAGGGGTTAAATATCGGGCACGTGGCTCTACATTCCGAAATCCTCGAGCGAAACGGCACGTCGCGCGAGCAGCCCAACTTCCGTAACGCAAAGGGTCCCCCTCAACGCGTCTGCTCAGCAACTTTCAAAGTCTTTCCACCCTCCGCGATATTCCCTGACGACGACGTTTCACCTCGTGGGTCCTTGTCACGTCCCGCGCGCCACGCAATTTTTGTATCGCTTCGCCTCGTTACGCGCCGTTAAACTATTTATTCGCCGCGTTTGTTCGAAAACGTGTCGCGCGGAGTTTCGACGATTTTTTTGGAAATTGTC
Source organism: Augochlora pura (assembly GCF_028453695.1). NCBI lineage: Eukaryota > Metazoa > Arthropoda > Insecta > Hymenoptera > Halictidae > Augochlora > Augochlora pura. Next base: position 4,317,569 of record NC_135775.1, on the reverse strand, counting down.
GAGATTACAGATTGTCGTAATTTCGTAAGCTGAGACGATGCTTCGTTTCGAAGCTCGGAACCTCGACTTTTCGGTAATGTCGAGCCATGATTTTTGCTACGAATTGAAAGATCGCTGACGTCTTTGCAGAATTCGGTTGGTGAATATGTTTATCATGGTGGTGGATGGGAGTATTGTGCTTTGAATTAGCTAATTAGAGACAGATAAATAAGTGATTAAATTTAAATAGAAATTTCGAATTGAAATAGATTTTCTATTGAAAATTTTAATAGATTTTCTATTAATAACCTAAATAGACTTTCTATTGATATCCTAAATAGATTTTCTATTAATAATCTAAATAGACTTTCTATCGATAACCTAAATAGACTTTCTATCAGTAACCTAAATAGATTTTCTACGAATAACCTAAACAGATTTTTGCGTTATCTGCCGAGCAGGAAATTAAGGACACGGTTTTACTGCGCCGTGGATTTCTCGCGTCCATGGGAACCGCGGGCGTTATCTGTAATGGAAAATGTATCGGAATAGTTCGAGACAACTTGGCTAAAATGTTTAAGAAGCGCCGCTTGGAAACCGGATTACGCATAAAGACTCGCTGTTTATTATCAACAGCAAGATAAAGGAAATATCGGAGCGCAAGTTCTAATGGCTGTTAACAGCTTTCGCAACAAGAAATAAGCATTTTGTATGTAGATCAGTGGTCATTTACCGATAACAAACTACCAGCGGTTGGGAAATTATTGGAACGGATTTTAAAACGAAATGCAATAAATTCTCTCTAATTTTCTATCAGCTTTTGAACAGAAGCGGACGGTTTGTTTATCGATTGCTAATCGGCGGCTATAAAAACGATCGGCAAGATTATGCAAATGCTCTCCAATTATCCATGAGCCACAGATTATTAATTACAAATAATTAGTGCGGATAATCTGGAGTTTTTAAAAATCTTTTAACGCTTGTAATTTGCCATTGCTTTCAGCGATTTCAATTAAAATTTTCAACCTGCGTATTACTAAGATTAATAAAACACATTTTTTATATTTTTACTAGAGGCTCAGACAATCATTTCTTCACATTGTTTTATTCCAAATAATAGTAAAATTTAAAGAATAAATATTTCAGTCGCTGTATAACTCGCAGAAAAATTCAAGTCATTTAGAGAAAGATTATATATAATATTATATAATATCGATTATAAATAATCGATTCGAGACAGATTATGTCATTTTGAAAATACTGTCTTTATTTTGCTCCCCATTGTACGCGTAAACTGCATAGGTGTAAGCGTTACGCGTGTCTCGTCCATGACAGACGGCGGTGCCGTCTCAGCGAGATCGCCCCGGTCCGTTTAAATATCAAACATCGCACCTACGTTCAATTAGCACCGCGATATATTAATTTATCGGCCAGCGGCCGGCCACGGGGAGCAACAGATCGATTACCAACGCTGTGCAACAATACCGTAGCCAATAACCTGACGGGGCTCGCGCGGCACAGCGGGGCCGGCAGGTAACCAACGCTCGCAACGCAACGGTGTGCGCGCCCCTTGTGTATCGTTCGATCGAATTCCGGGGGCGCGCACGTCCCGCGATAATAGACACGCGTGCCGGCGAAAGAATCGAGGGAAAGAAAATGAAAAGGCGATGGAAACGGTGAAACCGGAAGGCTTGCTTCGAATCACCGTATCGAAGACATCTCTACGGCGTTCCCCATAGAATACGACAACGAGGTCAAGGTTTTCGAACAATTTTCTAGATATATAATATAAATATATTATACAATAAATTTCTAGAGTTTATTTTAGATTTGTCGAATAAGGCATAATCAATTCTTTTATTTTGTCTATTTTTCAATTATAAAATTTAATATGTTTTATTTGGTAAGTATAAAGTTAATAGCGTCAGGAAAGAAATTAAAGGCATGGCAATTAGGTCCACCTGATAGTGATCGATTTTATTGCATTTTCTAAATTCTATACTTTTATTGTCGTTGACAATGAAATAATCGTAAGTTAATATTCCCCCTATCAATTTTTTGTACGAGCCTGTAATTTTCCCGTTACTATCAATTTTTAAATTTGTAAGAAATCTGGATTTGTACGTGTAATTTATAATATATAATGTTGTATAATATATAGTATACTGTATACTATACTGTACACTATATGTGAACACTGTATACTATATACTGTACGCTATATACTGTATAATGTCTACTATATGTATAGTGTATACTATATACTGTATACTATATGTATAGTGTATACTATACTAGATAGTATGTACGTGATAATATGTATATGGTATGAACGTATATGTACGCTTTTCGTATATAAATGGTCAATTTTCAAAAGGGTTAACAAAACAATCGATTAAAGCACGAAACATTCGCGAAAGCCTCTACAGTGGCGCGTCGCGCCTAAGAGGTTAACCCCGCGCTGCTTTCTCTCCGCTGGCAGCGATCGCCGCGGGAACAGAATTTTCAGGATACCGTAAAGCAAGAGGGGCTATTCTTGATACAGTTTTTTCCCGACGAACGCGAGCGAGCCGCGCGAAAGAAAAATATTGTCGCGCGGCCGCTGGCAAAAATTAGCATACCGGCACGGACGAGTTCCTGGTTACGGTATGCATGACATGCGCGCCCGCGCGCACCACGCACACGCGTTTATAAATAGTCCCTCGCGCAGAAAATAAAACTCGTTCGAGAACCTTAAACCTTAATCGTCATCGAGCCGTGGGTATCGGCGTCGCGGCGCGTTATAGGGCTGACATTTTAATTACGATAAACGCCGGATGCTCGACCCGACGTTCGGGGGCAGCGACTCTGGAGCGATTCTAAAGTTGGGACGTCGAATATGATGGGTCTGTCGAACTATTATACCGTGAGGAGAAGGAAGAGGATCTCTGATGACTCTGTAGTCTTCCACGTTGGACGGGTAGAGATTTTAACCCCTTTGGCACGGCTGGATTTTGCGAACGAAATTTTTTGGAACTAAATTGCCATTTTTCTTGATTTTAAAATTACCATCCTTCTATAGATTTTTTGGCATAGTTATACATACTTTTTGGCATAGTTTTATATATTTTTTGACGCAGTGATATATATTTTTTGGTATAGTTATAGATGATATTAGCTATATTATTCTAATTATTCTAAATAATCCAAGTAATGCGCAATAAAGATCCTAACTATTAACAAAAAATACATAACATATAGCAAAACTCATTAGCGATAAAATATTTAGGTTAAATATTCCGTACGACGTGTATAAAATATTTTCCTCGAGACTTATAAATATTAATAAGGCATAAAACCCTGACAACTTTTCAGATTCAAGTGTATCTTACTAATAAATGTTATCGCCGCGAGAAAGTTATTTCTGCGCATGCAGCCGGCAAGAAACCGCCGATCGTTTTTGCAAAATAAGTGGCATAATTCTCACGAACGACATAGTTCTTATAATAGAAGTCGACTGACTGCCTCGGCTACTTGCAATTTTGCGTTCAATCAACCGAACTGGTTCACAAAACCGGGAATTGACGAGAGATCCACGCATGGACGGGCAACCGTTGCTGTACGTGTACTTCAGACGTTCACCGATTTTCAGATCGAAGTGTAAATACTTGATAAAAGTGGCTAAAAGCGGTACAATCGTTGAGCTCTTGCAAATCCACGGTCCATAAATATTTATAGCCCGGAATCCCGCGGGCGAATGTTTTAATGCCTGCGGAGATGAATCGCGATGGAGAATCAATTCTGCGTTTCGTTTTAATCCCGAAAATCGTGGGTTATTTAACGATTATCTACTTCGCTATTACAATTGCCATACAAAATGCGCCGGAAGTTTCTCGAACGAGTATTTGCATTTATGCGACATTTTGATCCGTTCATTAAGTACAGTGTTTAATTAATCGTGTTAGGGCAGTGGAGCCGGTTGCTGTGGGCCTTGTTTTCTGGCATTATTAATTTAATATTTGTCGAATACAAAATCAAATTTTCATAGTATTTTATTTTAATTGATCTTGAAGGAAGGGAATTTGTTAATTGGTATTAACAATTACCAATAAGACACTATATTTGGAAATAATATTAGGGTTATGTAATAGGACATATTACACTTTTTTATTTCATATTAATGAAATAAACACACTATTATTTTATTTTAACAAGACTCGAATAATCGTATTAGTCCTACAGTATAAGTCGTCCATTTATATTCATAAGTTGTAGGGCAAATAAAGAGACATCGCCGCACAAATTAATGCAGTAATATTATAATTAACTCCATATTTATTAAAAAGCAGACATTAAATTCTTTTACTAAAAAATAAGCAAAAATCGAGAACATCTTAATCTATGAATATCAGATTAATTATACGAGAAAACAAACGCATCAATCGCCACACAGTAACCGGCTCCGCAACTCCACTATTCCATCAACAGACGGAAGCCTGCTTACAAACTATAAATAAACAAAATTACGGCAAAACACCGCGGCGCATCTTAACGCGACTGTTAATTTTCAAAGACTGTTCGACCGACAGCACACGTCCCGAACAAACTGACACAGTTTCCTTATCAAACTCGGCGATTCATTTTTAATGTAAAGCAAGAGGGTAGCAGTAAAAGCAGTCAGCTACAATAAAACCCGCCGCTTCGACTGTCACATTACTAAACAAGTTGTCCCGGTTGCGAACACCGGCGCGGTCAGTTAATGCGTCAATAAAAGCTCGAACAAACCTCGAACGCTTCCGAGCGGAACGCTCGTCGCGATTAAAAATCGAATAAAACCGCCGCTAACGTTCTCACGCGCATGCCATAACCTCGCGCGCAAATGCGTAAAAATTCTGCTAACAAGTTCCGCCGAAAAATAAACGACGGGAACGCGGCGGACGGTTCCATCCGCCGGTATCTTAACGATATTGCCGACGCGTCGTTAACGAGCATAGACTGTAGCGAAAATATCGATATATAAAATATCGATAATCCATCGATGAATGATCAATAATCCATCGATAAATGGTCAATAAACGATCGTCGCGAGTCGTCTGCGCGTTCCTCGTTTCGCGGCGAATCGGCGACAACGGGAAACGATCTTCCGTTCGGTCGCGCGCTTGCGCAGAGGCGCGCGGCGAATTAATTATTATCGGAAGGCTCGAATGGTCGCCTTATCGGCCGCCGGGAAATTATTGTACGCTTGATTAAATACCTCTGTAACAAACACGCGGCGGCGGCGGCACGCGGGGGTGTTTGCCGGGGATTCACGAGCTCGCTGGCTGGCTGGCAGAACAACCCGCCGACAACAACCGACGCGGAGGGCGCGCGCGGGGGAGGTTGGTCTGCCAGCGATAGCGTTCGAGGGCCGCGGGTTTGTTATTAGCGTTAAAACAAACGGCTGCGATGTAATTATCGGCGCCGGTGCCGCGGCAGGTAACAAACGATGCTCTACGATAGCGTAAATATTCCCGAAACGAAAAACCACCCCGCCGTAACAAAGAGAGGACGCGCGGAGGTGTCACAGGCCGCGAGAGAGAAAGGGACGGAGAGAGAGAGAGAACGGTGATAGAGAGGGTGGGAGAGGGTAGGGGGCCGGGGGAAATGGAAGTGGAGAATAATCGGGAAATAGATGAAGAAAGAACAAAGGGGTGGGCTGCTTTTGTCGACGGGGCTGGACATTGCCACAATGCCTGCGGGGGAGGGGGCAGGCAGCGTTACCCAGGGAAGTTAGCGGCGCCACCGTGAACAAAGAGTGTTCGGTATGCCGTTCGGCGACCCCCGCCGAACATTTAGCCCTGTAATCGAGGAGTCGTAACGTTTTGACAGAGAAATACAGCGGGCTAATAGAATTTGCAAGTAAAACCGAACCGGGCCGCGCGCGGAATCGCTGGCTACGATTCCGCCGGTAATGTATCACCGCGGAAGCGGCGCCCGCGACTCGCATGCGCAATTTTAATGTTTATTGTTCGTTTCGCGGCTTCCTGGTTACGGGGTCGTTATACCGCGGGCTGGAAACGGTCCCGGCCGTTTCCCGCTCGCTACGCAATTCCCGAAGCCGCGCGAAGATTCGTCGCTGCCAGAATCGTTCGTTTCTTTTTAGCGATGCCAACACTGCGGATGAAGGAAATTCGTTTGTTTTTAAGTTTCGAGCTTCGTGGATGGTACGCGGAAAATTGGAAAATTTAGCGATTGGTGGTGAAGTTTGAAAAATTTTACTTTGTTAGAGAGGAAGTTTATTTTGTGATGTTTTTCTTGACATTATATTTTTTAATATGACTGTCGTGAAATATAGTATATAAAATAAATATATTAAATATGTTCTGTATTAAATATATTATACATAGAGTATTCTATAATGTAGCGTAAGATTTTATTGACGTGTCAATTATTTAATTTCCTATAAGCATTTAAAGTTGACTTTATCGGATAAAAATTTTTTTTAAGGTAAACTGTCTTTTCTTACAATTTGTGATCATTTTTATAATTGACAAAATTTTTAGAAATTCGTAGGATGTAGTTTAGATAATAGTTTTTATTCTACGAGTCGACAAAATTTGTTTTATCAAACTTCCCTGTACTTTGTCATTTTCTACGATTTTTACTTTTGAAAAATTGACGAGCAAAGCTGACACTTATATTCTCTGAAAAAGTCATTTTTTATTTAGCTAACTGTTATTAAATTAATCTAACTAATTACCTTTAAAAAATCTCTCAAACCTTTCCTATTTCTAAACACCTCATGAATTGTAAAAAGTATACCAAAAAACTTATCGTCGACAACAAAACACCAGTCATCCAATCGAACCTAAAGCGACGAACATAATCGTTCGAAAAACAGTTCCGAGACACATTATCTCTCGCGAGGAAATTGCTCGTGTGTTCCGCCGTATCTGGAACATCCTGCGCGCATTATTACCAATACAGATATTTTTCCGTTTCTAAATATCGCCGCGAACGCGCGTATCGAATAACGAGCGCGACAGGTATCTAAAACGTGAAACGCATTTACATGCCGATACGGCGGCGTGCGCGCGCGGCGACAATATAAACAGAAAACGGTGGAACGATCCCGCGGAACCGTTCCACTTATCGTCGAATTAGTTTGATAGTTTTTACGCCCCGTCGCAGGCCGCGATAATTCCACGGGGTTTAAAGCGCTAATTGCGCGCGCGTTCGATGCGCGCGTAAGACGCTGGCGCGCGCGGGAGGGGGGGGGGGCACCAACGGCCGCGCAAATCCCCGCCGCGCGGACGATATAAATTATCGTTGCCGCGCGCAACACGACTTCCGCGTAAAGGCACGCGAAAAAGTTTCGCGGACGGCTTCATCGCTGGAATAATCTCGCGCATACCGGCGGGCTCAATCGCGGTCGCGCGATAAATTCGTGGACGGAGGGGAAAGGGGGAAGGGGGAGGCGGTGCCGCCGCGCGAAAACCGGAATCGCGACCTTACCGGCGGAATTTTAATTATTCGTTCGACGTCCTCTACTAATTATATTAGTATTTGCCCGCGTCGGTATCGAATCGCGGACGCATCCTCCCGATGCGCCCGTCGTATTAGGAGAGATACAGGATGTTGTCGGGCCGAAATGATCATCTCGGAATTTAGCCGAGCGTGTACAGTAATGCGCGCGCGATCGCCGGATTAAATTCATAAATTACTCGCAATTATTATCGAGAGCCGCCGCTGCGAATGTTAGAAAACGACGAGTTAATAAAGCAGAAAATAACCTGGTCGTGGAGTTGCGAGACACGTTGGTATGCGAAAAATCTGTTCGATTTCGACGTGCAAGTGGACTGCGAATTTTAATAGCAGTAATAATATTTGTTAATGTATGTGTAGGGGGAGAACGTGTTTGTGAGAAGAAGCTCGAGAAGATTTATAAACGATAGAAGGAAAAAGTGAGGAATATGTTATAAAAGAAATGGGGAATGAGATAATAAATTAAATAGCAATAAAAGAGGAAGACAAAAGTAGTAATTGATGAGAAGGAAAAAGTCATAATAACGATAATAACAATAATTGATAATAATAAAAATAATAATATCCCTAAACAGATAGCAGCAGTAAAAAATGTTTAAAAGATACTGTATCATTATTTCCGACTCATCAAAATGATTAAAAAAATAATTAACCCCATACATAGTTTCTGCATCTTTCAATCTTTCAATTATACAACGAAGTAAAATAAAAATAAAATGTTTCATTAAAAAAATTTGTAAAACATCAGTAAATCGTTGTTAAGTATTATGAATTTTTGTTCGACGAAAAGACGATGCCATCGATGAAAAAATCTAAAAACATCGCGATCCCCGATGGAAACTACAATATCCACATAAATAAGAGGCTCATTTGGTGGCCGCTAAATCAAATCGTTAAGAGAGTTATCCGCGAAAAGAATGCTAACGAATCGAACGATAACGAAAGCGCATTCTCCGCGTAGGAATCGCGGGCATAGAACAGAGCCGCATTACATAATTACAACGGAGGCCACGCCGTGGTATTTATTTGAGGCCTGCCGTTTCTTGCCCCCGACCCGTAATCCACGTTCAGCAGATTAAATCGGACGCGTGCGAACAGACCTTAATGAATCCGTTCGTGACCAACTACTGATTTCCCCGGTAATGAATTATAGGAGCTGACACACCCTCCAGTCGGCATGAATCCCAGGCGCCGATCAATTCAAGGTCCAACCCCTCGAAAGAAACGGGGCCCGAGCTCGCTCGCGCTCGCGCGCGCGCGCGCGTGTACTTGGCCGCCGGCCGCTGCGTGGCTCTCTGCCCCTATTCGATCGGTAACGAGCTTTTTGAATTACCTTGGGACACCCCGTTCCGATGTCCGGGAAATTAACGATCGCCGGATACACAGCGCGTAATACACTCTCTCTTTCTCTCTCTCTCTCTCTCCCTCTCTCTCTCTCTCTGTCCGGACGCTATCGATCCGAGCCTAGAAGAAGAGTCCTCTCGGCACGGCAATTTCCGATTTTTATGAATCTCGGGCATATTTCTTTGGCCGGGGAGAGAACGCCGCGGAGCTCATCGCCGATAACAATCGTCGATCGAAGTGAATAGTCTTCTCGGACGTGATAAATATCCTTTTCGTGCATTACCATATTCAGTTCGCCGGCCACGGCATCTCTCGCTCGGAATCTTCATTGGCTCGACGCTCCATCATTTGAGATAATTATTCGCCTCCCCTCCCGCCTCCCGCCTTCCCTTTTATTTATAATTGAGCCAGCGATACAAAGCCGCGAAAATGGTTCTATAATGGAGACGGCATTGTTTTATTAACTTTTGCGCCGTCGAAATGACCCGTGCACGTGGAAACATTAATTAGAGCGGGATAAACGACGTAGGAGTTTCCCTCGCGTCTTTATAAGGGATTGGATTCTTGTTGTTTAATTTCAGTTGCGAAACATATTTAGATCTTTACGCAAGATTTGGACCTTAATAAAAATACAAATCTGTTGCAATAGGGGTGCGTCGAACAATTTTTATTTTCAATAATCTCGGCGAGTTGACGATAGTGACGCTATCGAGGGATTACTGATTTTCTTCTCTTACAATTGCTGGTGTTATAAAAATGTTTTTGTTAATTTTATGTGAACTTCATTATTCAACATTTTGTTATAAAAATATTGTAGAAATTTTAAATAAATCCAATCTTGCCATTTTTATAATACAATATACAATATTACACAATATTAGTATAGTATTGGTACGATATTAGTATTATGTTAGTACTATATTATTATACAATACAATATTAGTCACCGCGCTGGCGATACTTTTAAAATTTCCGAGTTCCATGGATCTCGGTTCGCAACTTCTGGACCGGACTGTATGTTACGATATCCTGCAGGTTAACACGTCACATCGACGGTGGAAAGCTGGCGCGGTAGAGTAGAAGCCGACCTTCGTTGAACGCTGTTCCAATCATTTTTTTTTTCGACAGGGATCTCTTCTGCATCGAGAGGGTGCCCGGGATTCAATCACAAAGCGATCCAATTATGGAATGCTCGTCGGCGAGACAATCATCGTTTCGACAATGTCTCGTGGAACAAGAACAATGTGACACATCGTACGGTTTCCATTCGAGTGGTTTGAAAAGTCGAACGGCCTGAGAGTGCACAATGACGACGACGACGACGACGAGGTCTCCCTCTCGCCTCCCGCGCGACAATGAGATTGGACACGAGAGCAGCATTCTTTTTTTTCCGCTCACTCTCTCTCTCTCTCTCAGCGTTTCTTAACGCGACGTTCTCGGCCGGGCTGAAAGAGGGAACCTTGTCCCACTTTGCTAAATAAACCGTTCCGCCAGCTATAAATCCGGTTAATTGAAGAACTCGCATGATCTTACGACCATTATCCTTCCCTCTTGCTGCCGGGCTATTCTCTCTCTCTCTCTCTCTCTCTCTCTCTCTCTCTTCTCTTCTTCATTACGGAACTGCATATCTCTCGTTTATTAATTGGCGCTTGAAACAGTCGAGCATGCTGGAGATCTGATACTTTGTTCTAAAATTAATCCCTCCTTTTGTTCACCTTGTACGTGCGCCACCTGTTCCGTGACATCATACTTTAGATCTGAATATCTTAATATTTGAACGTAGTAATATCTGCAATAGCTAATAGAATTTAATAGATGTACCTATATCTACAATATGTAATGGAATCTAATAGATATATCTGTATCTATGATAATATCTGAATATCTATAGTTTTCTCAAAATTATGATTATTCTACGTTGTAAATTCAAGTAAAACTAAAATGTACTTTATTAAGAATTAATTATCACACTCCAGAACATTTGTGTATCTTGTCAAATAAATGATGATGATGACGTATGACAGAACTACAAAGATACAGAAAATATGATATATATTATATTATACATATTTAATATGTATACCTTTTTGAAAAATGGTATTTTTTAGATTAAAAAAATCTAAAGACGTCGCGAAACATCATAAGTAACAACAGAAATTATATTATCCCATAAATATCATTAACTCTATGAAAAATTTATTATTTTCTTTCAAACGAACACCTCTTTCTAACAAACCTAATACTTTCTCCCTTTGTCCTCGTTTAAATAATTCCTTTTGTTGTTACTTTTACATTTTTAATTCTCAACAGTTATCCTAACTCGTAATTTCATTTAATAAATTGATTGGCACGCCGGTCTCGATATTTTAATGTATATTTATTGGCAGAACAAGAGAGCAACTTGATTACTGGATATTATATTACCAGAATTGATGGCGCGCTCTTAATTATCTAAATAAAACAATGCGCAATGGTAGCATGTACGTGTCCAGCGTGAAACATTGCCGTCTCTAATACGGTGAAGTAAGACAGATACGTATGCGGGAAATATGCAAAGTATGGCAAAAAAGAGATCACAGTTTTGCAGTACTCTAATGATAATACAAGTGTTTGTCCAGGTCCCATGAATTTATCTCCTTCCCGCAAACCATACGGCATTTGCATAAACATCTACAGTTCAACCAGCGGTTCCGGCCCGTTAGCGACGTTATTGTTGTAATGGACTAATCGTGTCCGAGGAACAGTGGTACAAGACTGTAGATGTTACGTGATCTTTTTATTAGGCTAACGATGTTTGAATCTTCGTCCGTCGAATTGTGAACATTATAATTTATTTAATTATGGGTGGAATATTTGTCTTCAATGTAAATAAATTATGCAAGACAAAAAGAGAACAATTATAAACCTACATGTGCAGATTAAAAAGATTTAGCAGTGCAAATAATTTTATCGTAATTAATTTTGTAATTTTGAAGTAACGACGAAGAACTTCAAACTATGGAGTAACATTTTTTTGCAAATTTAAGCTTAAAAACTTAGAATCTAATAAAAAATCTTCGGATCTATTATTGCTAATTTTTGTCTACTTTATCTTTTATTTTTATGTGATTTTGCATGGATATTTTGAATAAATGATATATAAATCAAAAAATGGAAGAAAGCACAAGAATATACTATATGAAAATCTATCATAATAGCTCACTGTAACCCGAATGTGACTAATCTGTATCGTATGCAAATAGTAACAAAATGATTATAGAAATGCAAACGAATAAATTGTACATATATACCAAACCAGAACTATTATCTACACTTATTTTTGTTTATTAAACACCGACAGAAGCCCAAGTAATGTTAATTGCGCAAGACGGTTCCGTTGCTTTCTATCTACAAACAACATGTAAGGCATTTCCTCTAATATTTCAGTTAAACGACGCTGCCAATCATCATCAATATTGTTATTACTTATCTCAGAGACCTTACACAATTAAAACTTATATGCCATATTTTTAGAAAAGCAGAAATTATTTGGCAAAATTTTCATATACCAGCATGTGATCTAAAAGTTACAAAGATTCATAGACCGCTAAATACGTTATTTTACTAACGCTAAAAATCTACCAAGCAACAAACTTATTACACAATACCTCATAAAAGCGACAAAATATAATTTATCTAGCATTTGTACAATTTTCATTACAATAATTATTCTAATAATGCAATTTATGCATTTATGCATTTCTCATGAAAACGTCCTCCTAAATTCTATAATTTTTAAATGACAAACACGTTATTTCATTTTGCTAGATTTAGAGTCTAAACTACAATAGTCATCGTTTCGTCTATTCCTGGACGGTCTCGGAATCGAAACCTCATTTCGATCTCGCGAGATCGCTATCTTTCGCGGAACCTGCCCCGGGTATACACCTCGGGCAAGCACCTCGCCCAAAAAGCCCGGAACAGGTTCCAGCAAGGGCGCTCGAAAAAACCTGTCGGCGAAAGTGGGGCTGCGGCCACGCGACCGAAATGGCGAGCCGCTCGAATTAGTTGCGTAATCCCGGCCGAGGCGAAAGAACCTCGTGATTTACGCATCCGCAACAATGGTATCGCGTCGTCGACCGGCACGTTTTCTGATTTCCCCTTCCCGGTTTCGGCCCCTGCGGCCGCCGCGGTGCACAGACCCAATACACACACACACACACACACACACAGAGACAGAGAAAGAGAGAAAGAGAGCCCGCGTTCCTCTCCCGTTTCCCTCGCGCTCGTCCGCGTTTACGTTCGCGTTCCATCTCACCGTCACTCCCACCCCGTTGCACTTCCTCTTCTTCTGGCCGGTTTCTCGCGGTTGCGGCCTTGCAATGCTGCAGAAAGGCCTGACGGCCCCCTTCTGCTGCCCCCCCTTGGCTCTAGCCGTTTCGCCAGGTTGCCTCTCATCCTCCTCCGACTCTTCTCGTCCCGGCCCCCGTTCTCCGGGTTCCCGGTTGCACCGTTGCAACAACCATCGACGGTGGTGGTGGCGGCGGTGGCGGGTTTAGGCGCGCACACAGCGTCGCGCGAGTGCATCGCGAACGATCGCGAGCCGGCGCGGCGTATCGAGAGAGAAAGAGAGATAGCCGTGCGGCCTGAGCAGGGAGGGGTGGTGCGCGGAGATAGGGGATGGGTGCAGTTGCAGGCAGCGCAACAGCAGCGCAAAGCGGCAGCAGCGGCAGCGGCAGCGCGCGCGGCCGGTTCACCTCGAACGAGACATTGACCTACCACGCTCGACCTTGCCAGTTCGTTACTCTTCCTCGGTTCTCTTATGCATTATACACGGCTATCCGGCTACATCCGTGCCATCCTTCCCTGTCCTCTCTGCTGCCTCTTCCTTCTTCCCGCTCGGCCGCTCTTTCTATTACTGCCCTCTCCCGGTTCCCCACTCTATTTCTATAATAACCGGTCCGCTGGTCTTCTTCTTCTTCTTCTTCGTCCCTCTTTCCTCATTCCTCCCCAACGACCGTCCGCGGAACGTCGCGCTGTCCTCGTCTCCCGACATCTATGCGTCTATGCACCGAGGCGCGCTCTCTCTCTCTGCTCCACTAAATTCTGGGGACGAAAATATTACGACCCTGAATGTCGTAACGCGTTATGGCGTTCTCTTTTCGATGGCGCGGCGATCTGATCTTTAGGTCTTCGAACGCGATTTTGAGAAATTTCTTTCTCGTGAATCGTGTCACGTTTTTAGTACGCGCGGTAGGAAGCTTAATCTTTTCAGGGATGAATTTTGATTGTAGAGAACAGTTTATTTGATTTTCCTCTTTTTTATTTATTATATATTTCATTCGACGAAGTTGTCGCTGAGACGAAGTTAGAATAATTATAATATTAAGAAAACTAAACTATATCTCTTTCTTTCTTTCTTTCTATATATCTCTATCCATCTATATCTCTTTCTCTTCCTTTCTTTCTACATATCTCTATCTATCTTTTTCTTTCCTTTTTTTCTCTGTATCACTATCTTTACCTCTTCCTCTCTATTTCTTTCCCACTATCTCCATCTCCCTCTTCTTTCCCCTCCATCCCCGTCCCGGTCGCGTCCTACGACGCGTTCCCGTGCAAGCCGCATCGTGATCGCGCAATCTCGTTTATTGTTGCAGCATTTCCCGGGAGACGCGCCGCTTGCCGCGCGGGCCCAATCCAGAAGAAAGGCGAGCACGGTCGCAAGGCCGTCTCCTCCCGCGCCGAACGATCCGCTCGCCCCCGGGGAACATCGGTAGACGTCGCGAGGCGAATTACAATTAATTAACAACAATGCGCGGCGGGGCCGAAGCCGCCGCGGCCGACGGTCGCGGCTCGCGATAATACGCGCGCCGCGGCCCCCATCAAGCTTCGTTAACGTCCCCCCGGCCACCGCCGGCCTCTGGGACCATAAATTTCGCAAATTGCGCTGATCGACCGTTAAACCGACCACGGGACACCGGGCAGAGAATCGTTTCCTTGCGGGTTCGCCGGTTCGGCCGCAATAATGGGGCGCGAGCGCGCGCGGGGGGGGAATCGATCGGCCGCCGCCTTATCGCCGACGTTACCCCTTTTTCCCGTCCCGGGCAATTATAAAAGGTCGATATACATTGACGCGGTTGATTTATTGCGGCCGCGTCGCGGACCATGCGACGGACCCGGGCCCCGCGTTTATTAATGGAAACCGCTCCGAGTGTTCGTTAATGTAATATGTCTGTGTCAATGGGCGATTCTCAATTATCGGGAAAATTTATATCCAGCGATCGCATTATCTAAGATCGCTGATACCGCGGCCATTAATTGAATATGATTTATGCGAACGTGCGCGGGCCGCGATCCGGCGCGGGCCGAAATTGACGGATCTTTGACGGGGATCGTGTCGCTACTCGTCGATCGTTCATTTTTATTTGTTAATTGGATGTGGTATTATTGATCGATGTTTTACAAAATTTTTGTGGTCGGGCAAGCATTTTTGTTTTTGCACAGCAATTTTCATAGCAGAAAGCGCAATTTTCAACACGTTTCCAATATTTTTCCATCTCCAACATTTTTCTACCATTTCCAACATTTTCTTCAACACTATACCAACACCAAAATTAATTCTAAAAACTGGTTAAAAATTAGAACCGCGACTCTTAATATTACACAAATTGCTCCGCGCTGATTTCGAGTAAACGGAAGAAGCCCATGCAACCATGTGCCATCACCCCGCAATCCACGGAAACACGCGCAATCTTTGTTTCCCCCCGGATATCTAACGACACCCATGTCACCGTTTGTGTCCGATCCGGCGAATCGTGTTTACGACGGGCAATTAAAATCTGCAATATCGCTGCGCGCCCGTAACCGGTGCAACGAATGCTTGAGATTCCGTGCATGCTCTGAAAACTGCGCGAAAAAAGAGAAGACGGCGTCGGGGCAGAGCAGTAACAGTAACTGTTCACGGCGGCCGTTCCAGCCGCAACATGATATTTAAAGGTACCGATGATATTGACGTTGGCCGTTGCGAAACAGATCGCGCGCTCGGCGTACGACGGCACGCGCGCACGCCGCTTGCACGCATTAGTAACGCACCAGCGCGGCGGCGAACGTACCTGTATACGCCGCCGCCATTAGATCCCGGTGGAAACGTGTATAAACAGCGCGAACAGTTCCGCGGCATGCAATGTGGGCCACACGTGAAAAATATATATCATCTCGAACCGTTTAAGCGGCAATCTCTGTGTTTCTCTCGAACGCGAGTAGTCACTTTTATTTCCTGTCCGCGCGCGCGCGCGCGTCGGCCTTAATAGCGATTTCTTAATGGATAGTCTGGCCCAGATCGCGCGCGCTCGCCTAACTCTAGCGTAAATGACTCTGCGAGGAGACGGGCGGGCTAATCGTTTAGCTGCTCGCGATAATGTTACGGCTGCGTGCAAAGTAATATGTATAATTTCAATCGGCCCGTCGATGACGCGGTGTTCGATCCGTCGCGCGGTGATTAGAGCGTGATCCAAGGATGTCGTAGTGTTGAGGGGTTGTGGGGAATAAAACGGTCGTGATTTTAAATATAATTCCCCCGGGTATTTTTTGTAAGCCCGGGGGAACGTTTATTGATGAATAAATTTATAGTATAAAGCTAGTGTAAATAATTATATTTAGAGGAAGATGGGAAGGTGCAAGAAATATACGTGCACCGATAGGCGCACGATACGAATAGCACGGACTGTATAAAAGAACTGGTAAGCTAGGCGACTGTAGGCATTTTTGTGCCTAGGTATAACTGAATCCTAATAAAAGTTCCGTACCTTGGACGTGGAGGTTTTCATAAAATACAGAAATTCGTCGACCGATAGCCTATAAATCGACTCTCGTCCCCAATTTGTTTTCTATGAATCGGCTGTCATAGTAATCAATAATTTTACACCAATTATTAATATAAATGCGTTAGACTGTCCTACCGTAAGCTTCGATATTATTACACAATTTTTCTAGACATTATATTCCTTCCGCAATTAATGAAATAAATAAAATCAAAATGGAAACGAAAATTTCATGAGCTAAATTTACGCGACCGGTCGGTAAAGCGTTAACGCATCGAACGGAGCGCATCAGACACTGTAAAAACTTCGCGGCGCTCAGGTACTCTTCTCCCAGGTACGGGCAACGCCGCGGAAGTGATTCACATCGCGCGTACTACAATTTAAAAGTTTTCAGCTTCCTACTTCGTTCCCGCGGAGTACATTATTAATATATCATACTTACGGGTGTGTTACGCGGAAATTTACAGCCCTCCCTCCCCCTTTTTTCCCCGTATACCCCCCCTGCACCTTTTGCCGGCCGAAGACTATAAACGCGGCCGCTTCTGCCACGCCGTATAGACGGACGCGCGCGGGTCACAATGACTATCGCGCCTCGGGTCAGCTAATACGGCCTCCAGACGTCGTAAACTCGCGCTCTCGGACAGGTGCGCGTTACGTGCAATTGAATCTTGTTACCGCGAACGCCTTGCAACCACCGCCAACGTCGGCGTGCCGACTTCCACAGAATGCCGAACGTCAACTTTTTCTCAATGAATCACGCAACGGACGCGCGGACAACAATCGCCCTATCAATGTCCGCGTGCGGGGCATCCGTCATCGTTTTACGGTTAGATATCCGACGTTTATGGCAGTTTTTCTCGAGAGACTTTCAGGGGTTTTGTAACAACGTTGTTTAAATGAAATGTTGACGGTAGTTGCTTGTACAATTTGTAAACCTTCGACGTTTAAGTTTGTAGTTCGCATGAATTTTAAATATAATATTATAAATATTTATATACTAATTATTAATGTAGTATATATTTTTGTATTTTGTGTTATTTTATTTATTATTCTATTTCTTATTAATCTTTTCTTCCATGTTTTAGAATCATATTATTCGTATGTCTAATGATCTTTCATTTATTATATTTCCTATACTATATATATATCTATTCTATTTACTATAATATTATTACTAGTATAATAAACTGCACTATATCTTACCTTTTGCAATGCTTCATTATATATTTTTAATATTATTTTTATTCCACTCATAAGATGATTGTACAACATTTCTCGCCTGCCTCATCTTTTACAGCAAAAAGCGTTCTTTACTAATATAAATATATAAAAACTATTATTATTATTATTTCTTATCTAACAAATAAAATATTAGTTGACCGACTACAACGATATAAATAATGATGACGATGAAACGGCGATAAATATTCTGCTTAAACATTTTGCAATCCGTCTCTCTCTCTCTTTTTTCTCGTTCTCTCTCTTTTCTCTGTCCGTTCTCCCCGGGGTTAAAGTTTAATTATGCTACCTGTCCACGTTGCTCGCATCAAGTCACACCAATCTCCGACGATCTCGCTGGTATTAATTTACCAACGAGAGCATGCACGAGTAAGGGGGTCCCGATCGAGGATCCCGATCTCGAGGTGTGCCATAACAGTAAGACCGTGGCATTCTTACTGTTCCGAATGATAAACGATCCCAGGGAATGTCGCCGATAATGCATTGTGTCTAACGATGCGGTAATTAAAACCGTTAAGCAGCATCAAAGGCATATATCGCCAGGCATAAACAACGCGGAGGAGGCTAGAATAGAGAGACAATCGAACGGCATTTCGATAGGATCGAGATACGGCGATCAGAGTTCTTTGTAATTAAAGCTGAAACGTTGTAGACCGAGGCGAAGGTAATGATAAGTGGTATAGTGTGGTTAAGGATAAATGGTATAGTACAATTAAGGTTAAATAGAGAATAGTGTAGTTAAGGATGAATAGTATAGAGAAGCTAAGGATAAATAGTATAGACTAGTTAAGGTTAAATAGTACATAGTGAAGTTAAGATTAAATAGTATACTATAGTTAAGAATAAATAGTATAGAGTATTAATATTGAAAAATTTAATTAAAGTTGATCTTTATAGCTCTCTTCCCAAAAGCTTTAAATCACCAATAAAAAAAACGATGCTCTAAACTGTGCAAGCTATATTCCCAAATTTTTCTGCCAATCTACCATCGCTACTTTTCGAGCGACAGTTGTCCCAAAATTGCACGCGGCGCACACGACCCCCGCATCGAGTGCGACAGCGTCGAGTTAATGACTCGTCGACTAAATCATGTTCAGCGCCGCGTGTTATTAGGTTCGGAGAATATTCGCGCGTCGCCTATCCAAAAATGGAATCGTCGGTAGCCGTCGACGGAGGTTTCCGCGTCGCGTCGGTCCCCTGTTTGCACCTGTCCCGGCAGTAACGACATCCGTTCCGGCGAATTAATGACTCCGGCCGGTGGCTAAATGACGCGGTCTTGCAGTTAGGCTTGCAGAATATCGGAGCGCATGGCCTTGCACTTAGGTTTGCAGAATCTCGGCGCATGGCCTTGCAGTTAGGTTTTCAGAGTATCATCGCATGGCCTGGCACTTAGGTTTGTTGAATATCGGATCGCATGGCCTTGCACTTAGGTTTGCAGAATCTCGGCGCATGGCCTTGCACTTAGGTTTGTTGAATATCGTCGCATGGCCTTGCAGTTAGGTTTGCAGAATATCGGCGCATGGCCTGGGTTAGCAGAATATCGGCGCGCGTGCCGGCCAATCCGAAACGGAATCGGCGGAAGACGTCGACGACCGTGCGCGCAGCTTCCGCGGGTGTAGATGGGCTGCAGGCGAATGCCCGTTAGTTTTACGTGTCGTTACGGTTTATAAGCATAGGATGCGTTCGACGTTGCACCACGGCGGTGGCAGGGTTCAACGTACCCGGCTGGAACGAGCCGACCAACCGAACATCCATCCTCGGCCAACAGATATCTCTCCGGGATAGACGGAACGGCGGCGCGCCGCCAGCCAGGAACAACGCCAGGAACACCGTCGGGAACAACGGCAGAAACAACGCCAGGAACACCATCAAAAACACCGTAAGGAACACCGTCAGAAGCACCGTCAGAAATACCATAAAAAACACCGTAAGAAATACCATAAAAAAACACCATCAGGAACACCGTCAGAAATACCATAAGAAGACACAGTCAGGAACACCGTCAGAAATATGATAAGAAAACACCATAAAAAACACCATCAGAAATACCATAAAAAACAATGTCAGAAATACCATAAAAAAACATCGTCAGGAACACCGTCAAAAATACCATAAAAAAATATCGCCAGGAACACCGTCAGAAATACCATAAGAAAACACCGTCAGGAGCACCGTCAGAAATACCATAAAAAATACCGTCAGAAATACCATAAGAAAACACCGTCAGGAACACCGTCAGAAATACCATAAAAAACACCGTCAGAAATACCATCAAAAACATCGTCAGAAATGCCATCAAAAACACCATCAGAAATGCCATCAAAAACAGCGTCAGAAATCCCATCAAAAAAACACCGTCAGAAATCCCATCAAAAACATCGTCAGGAAGAAAACGATCTAGCCGGATATCGGCTCGCAATTTGACACGGGCCGGGGTACCTGTCACCGTGCTCAGGCCCCGGCGAAAGAAAACTTTCGGTCGTTCACCGCAACAGACCGCGACGCCGCGCCAGGCAGGACCCTCTTCCATCGAGACCTCCTTCCTTACCCCGGAAACCGGCGAGAGCACCGCGTCGCGGGAATTCGATCGACCAGGAACGAAACATTCGTCTCGATTATCTCCGGTCGCCGCGCGCCGGCTCGGACGTGCAGGTCGGAACGAGCCGGGCAAGAAACGCCTTCGACGGCAACCTATTCGATCCTCTGGAAAACCGCGGCGAGAGGATCGCCGGAGATGACCGACAAACGACACGGATGCTACGCGCGGAGTAGCTTCGATGCTGGGGTGTTCGATTCCCCGGTTAGGAGAGCGAAGATTTTTGAATTTTATTTTGGTATTGATTATTTTTTAATCAATTTTTCGTTGGTTTCGTTGGAAACGTATTTTATTTTTTATTTTATTTTATCTTTGGTTTTGGTATTTTAATCTTTTTCTTTTTGGAAGGAGAGGTTGTTTCCTGACAATTTTTCTGAATTTGATTTTGGATTTTTAGGATTGACTGTTATAATTCAACGCGATGTATGTAATATGATTATTGAGGCAAATATTCGAGGTCGAGATTATGTAAAAATTGGTCACCTCGAGGTTTTTGTTGATTCTATTATTCCTATGAATTAATTAAATGTATATACCAAAATTAAATAAAACAAATACCACGTACCATGCTTCTCTAAACCAGGCAACTTTTGTATTAAAACATTGATTACCCGATGCATATTTTAAAACTACAAGATGAACTATCTTGTATATAACATCACATATTGATACAGACATCAGAAAAGCTTCGGAATACCAATATCGTTGCCACCTGTCCAGGTAAATACAAAGATAAGACGTTCAAACGTCTTCCGCCGATTTGATTCCGTGTTACCAACACGAAAACTTCTGCGACCCAACTCAAAGAGCTGAGCATGATTTAGCAACCGAGGCCGAGTCATTAACTCGTTGGATGGATGTCGTTATTAGCGGTCCAGGCGCAAAGATGAAACGTTTCAGGCCACGTCGTCCGCGGGAAACCTTCGCCGCCGTTCAATTAAACGCCTTTTGATTGATGGTCCCGGTCCGATCGTGTTTGTTATTGTTCGGACCGACGACCGCCGGCGTGTCCGATCCAATCGTTCATCTCGCCGGACAGTCGCGGCCCGCACCTAAAACCGAACAATGACCGGATCCGCGCGCGCGCCGAATTTGTTTTCGATCGGTAATCCGCGCGGCCGAAGTCGCAGACTTTTCGCGTACCGTTCGCGCGAACGTTAACCTTTCGCGCGACGGTCAATTTTCCAACAAACCGGAGTGTCGAAATCGCCGCGTCACCGCGTCGACGGGTTTCCGGTTGGGGCTGTCGGGCTACCGGCCGATACAGCCAGTCGCCAGTTTTCCATTAGGAGTAACTACGAACATTTGTTTAAGCACCGCGCATTACGTAATTATCAAAATGATCCGCGGGATGAGGTGCGCGGACGTTTCCGCGGTTTTATTAGCAGCCGGAAAACTTGCCGGTAATAAATCACTACTTTTACCGACGAATCTATTTTACTCGACGCCGACTCGAGGAGACACGTCTTGCCGTTTGATGACTCGCGGATTAGACGTGTTTCCAGCTGCGAGCGGAATTACTGTTTAACGCGCGATCAACGCGAAAGCTGTTCTTTAAGCGGCGAATTTGTACGATTTTATTAGCGATAGATCGTAGCGAGCCGCGCGTGACAATTATGTTTCACGGGATCGTTAGGCTCGGTGATAAATGGTTTCCGGATTTCTGGGTATTGTTGCTATTTAATTGGCGATTTAGTTGTGTAAGAAAGATCGCCGCTTTAAATTCGATATAGTAAAAATAGATATTTATGAAGATGTTTGCAGAGAAAATAAAGAATTGAAATTCTTAAGTGGAAGCTGTCGGTGTTAATTGAAAAATACAGATGTATATATATTCCTTTTTTAATAATATTTAATTGCTTGAAATTAATATAATATAGCTTTGTAAGATATATAAAGAATTTAAATATTTATGAAAAAAACTGTCAGCTTTAATCGCAAGATAAATAAACTACATATTTATTCTTCTTAATAATTCTCAGTCACTTAAAAATAATAAAACAGTATTCTCAACCCTTATAAAGAATCTAAAGACAATATCATAACCTAATCAGTTAATTCAGAATTACTAACAAGAAAAGCGAATATATACATACATACATATACATATATGTATATATCGTTTTCCATCGATTTCGTGCGATTCCACTTCGATCCACGACGAATTACTTTTACGCTCGCCGTCTTTATTTTTGTTTCCATAATTAAGTTCCACCAGGAGCATTCACGGCCCCTTCTCGAATGGGGATCTACAAGTCCACTCGGACCGAGTCCCTTATCCAAGTAAAGCGATTTACATACGGGATGGCGCTAGGTACCCCGGAGGGACCGTTTACGACCACGGTATTGTTCAACCCGTCGCCATTCATCCCCCCCGGCAGGCTGCCTTACATGTTAAGTTAGCGCAGATGTATTAGATCTTGTTTCGCCCCGGTTAGATGGGCACAGTGGATTTCTTTATTTGCTGCGAGCACAGCGATTGTCCCGTTCGAAGGTGGAACTGTTTCTTGGTCTTGATGTTCAATAAATAAATAAAAATGAGGTAGAGTAAACTAGTGTTACTAAATTGATTAATAATTGAATATTTATTGAGTAAGCAATTTCTCTTACTATGTTTCATGTTTCATGGCAAAGTAAACTAGTGTTATCAAATTGATTAATTAATAATTGAATATTTAAATATTGACTAATTGAAATTAGTTTTTAATTTTTACTTTTATTACTATTTTTGATTAGAT
Organism: Augochlora pura; assembly: GCF_028453695.1. Taxonomy (NCBI): domain Eukaryota; kingdom Metazoa; phylum Arthropoda; class Insecta; order Hymenoptera; family Halictidae; genus Augochlora; species Augochlora pura. The sequence continues at coordinate 4,294,371 of NC_135775.1, read as the reverse complement.
TGTGAATCTTTATGCAAAATGAAAATTTAAATTGCTAGTTCACCTTATCCATTTTGATTCCAATTTAACCACTATCATTTTATTGCTCTTTCATTATTAATATCATTGCAACCATTATATAATATCATTGTAATTTATTATTATACTACGTTAGATTTTCACAGGTAAATTAAAAGGCCATTTGACTCGTAAATTTTAAGCAATTAATTTACATTCAACAGCTCATAAAATCCCATTCATTCTACGCAACATATAAGTTAATATCAAAATGGAAGACCTCGATCAACAACAAATCTCTTTCGTTCACCGTGCAAACCTATAATAAACGATAACGGTACGATAAAATCGCAAAGCGCGATGTAACAAGGCGTCTAGAATTTAATAAAATTGATGTTGAATAGAATCTGATGCACGAGGGGCCGTAGCTTTCCAGTAAAGCGAACGAAAGCCCGCAATTACACGATGAGTTTCTCGTTCGAGTGATCTACAGAAATAATTTCTCAATATTTCCATGTTCGCTCGAATCGCGCGCGCGGCCGATTTCGTAGAAAATTGCACCTTCCATTTACCTGTCAGAAGGTGAACTCGGAAAGTTAAATGCTCGCAAGAAACGAGTAATGGACGGATACAAATTTCATCTTTCGAAGCGGCGCGCGGCGGAATACGGCGGGGGGAAGGGGAGAGGGAGGAGGGGGGGGGGGGGGGGGGGGTGGGGGGGGGGGGGGGGAATAGTTTTATCCAGCGTACGCAATTTACTTTCGCGCGAAGAATCATCGGCGTTCGAGCGGCGCGGGACGCACGCGGAACGGTTTAGCAGCTGTTTTATCGGGGAACGGTTAGCCAGATTCTTCCTAAATTATACTAAAATATCATTCCGAGGCGTTCCATTACCCTGCGTTCCGTTATTTTTGTTTTTCTCTTTCGGTCCACGCGGATCCTATAACTGTATAGTTCGAGCGAATCGCGCGGCCGTGTTCCAGCGTATCGCGCGTCTACGAGCGCAACAATATGGACGCCTAAGCGTTCTGTAATCACCGTGGTCGCGCCTCTTATCGCAAGTCACCGGCTTAACCTAACCGACGTAACACCGTCCGAACAAAAATGACACTTCGCCGGATGATCGACAACGTTGGATGATCATTTCACGGGGACACGCCCTGGTGTCTCTCAGGGGAGGTTATGTCTTCTTCGGCCAGGGGTTCGGCGCGAATCGATCGATTTCGCGCTTTCTTAAAGAATGGACCCTCGGAAATGTGTTCTCGGGAACGGTGTCCCTAAATTTCCGGGATTGGAAAACTTTGGGAACGCTCGACGCGGAATGTGTGCCCGGGAAGAGTCGGGAAATGGAAATGCAGGACCCGCGTAATTCTTTAAACAGCAACAATGCCGTTCCGGTTAGGGGAAACTTGGGGTATCGAAGTAGCGTTGAAAGGAATGGCCGTGATCTTCGGGTGATCGCTGTTCTGAACAACGAGAAATATATAGTTGAAACAACGAGAAATGGTGCAGATAAAAATACACTGCCCGACAAAATTATAGCATTGATAAAAATTGATAGCATCTTGATAAAAATTGACCAACTTCGATCGACGATAACTTTGTGAAAAATTAATCTATAATGATGATTTTTTCTTTAAATTGAAGCTTGGAAAGTCTACTTTAAGATAGCTATTCTAGAATATAATTTTAATACACCTTCATCATTATAACCCTTTAAATAATCTTAACATAACACTTTAAATATAAAGCCATGATTATCACATTCGAAATAACCAAGTTTAAAAAAATACACAGTCTTCGTAAAATTTTTCTCGCCAACTCCGTTTACAGTAAAATAAAGTTCGACCCTTCCCCTTTAATTTAAAAAAAGAAAATCGTATCTGCGATTTTTTTTCACAATGTTATAGTCATTTAAAGTAACCCTTGTATGTCGTTAAATGGAAATTAATGGCACTTGCTTTTCAAGGGTAGTTTTCACATATTCAACGTGACAATATTTTTAGACGCAATTGATTGTTTTAAAGGACCAAGTTCGCTCGACGTCGGCATTAATGAACAATAATACTCTGGGACGGGGTTTGACCGGCACCAATATTAATCAAGGACGATATTAATCAATATTAACTTTGGAAGGCGTGCATACATATTCATCGAATTGCGTACACAACAATCGTGTATTCTAGCTGTTTGCGATTCCACAATTTTCCGAGATCGATCGTCAAATAACTATAATATTACGACGGTGTGTAAATTGAAAAAAAAGCATTGGTCTGCAATTGCAAACAGGGTATAGTAAAAATGGTAAAAAGGTTAACTAACGAACTAATTAGAAAAAGAAATAAATACGTAACTGCTGGAGATTGCAATATCGACAATTCTTATTATGTTGATTAAAAATTCCATGATTAGTTTATTCAATGTTATATTCTATTTTATGTTTTGTTCTATTCCATTCTATTTTATGTTTTATTCTATTTCATTCTATGTTACGAAATGCCGGAATAATATTGAAATAATAAAATATTGAAATACTGAAATAAGATTGAAATAATAGAATATCGAAATATCGAAATAATATTGAAACAATAAAGTATTGAAATAATTGATTGTTGAAATATTGACGGATCAATAATACAACACGCTATTAATAATACGACCCCGTAAATGCATTACGAACTTATTTTCTCCGCAGCTTTTTCCAAAACAAAACCAAAGGATTAACTCCGTCGACACAAAAGAGCATAGTATAACAACGTCGCGCAACCAAACTATATTTTATCGGCAGTAAATTGCGCCGATCGTTACCTATAGTTTATCCCTAATATCCGTCGAATCTGTTCGCCGAAAACGCGCGCGCGACCGTGCGTCAACTTTTCCGGCGCGCGTCCGCCAGAAAATTGATTACAAAAGCCGCGAAACGAAAATGCCGGCGGTATCGCGCGGCGTCCGATGCCCGACGGAAAGGAACGCGACACGGGCGACGATTGTTCGCGCGTAAGTCCAACAATTGCGTGACAATAATCGTGACCGTCCGGGGCGGCGCGCCGCGGAACCGGCCGTTAATAGTTTCTCATTGCGGTAACGGGTTAGATTGGATCGGCCGGGTTTCTCGCCAAGGGTCGCCCGGCAAGTTTCAATTACGCCTTTAACAGCCGACGACTGTATTATTTTCGCCGGCTGGCCACGGTAGTTCCATTAACGAGAGAATGATCGAGGCGAACGAGAGAATCCACCCGCCGTCGCCGAGAGAAGCGTTCGCCTCGAACCCGGCTGACCGGACGTCTCGCGTTCCTCGCCGAAATGAATATTTGTGCTTCGCGGACGTTAATCCTTACCACTCGAGTGGCGACACTACGGCGCCATTAAAATCACTGTAATACATTTACCAAAATTATTTTTGATAAACCAAAGATTTAAAAATTGTTAACCCTTTGCAGTCGGAAATCCAAAATATTTCTTACAGTGTTTCCATTTTATATAACCTAGAGCATTTTATACATTATAAAATTGAATTTTATAATTTACGTATCAGATAATAGCTCTTGACAATTTTCTAAGGTATTAGTCAATTTGATAAAGATTATTTTAAAACGTGGCGTGATAATTTTTAGAGGCACCATTCGACCGCAAAGGGTTAAAAGTGTAACTATTATATGAGTCACGAGACTCGATTTCATATGCGTAAAATAAATATTGTTACATAAAATGGAGACGCGAGAAGTCGGAAAAATTATATTCATTTTAATTCCTTAATAATTCTAAAGAATCTTTATTACTTGATACACTTCATCGTTATTACTGTATATACTTCATACAAATAATGATAATAAAATAATGATATACATACATTATACATATATACATATAATTGCACAGATAATTATATATATTTATTCCATAAAATATAGCTACAAAATAACATTTGTGAATGGTTATCTCGAACAATCGCGTCAGAAAATGTATTCATAGAGCAACGTAAAACGATGCAAAATAGGAAGATAAAAACGCGGTACGCGCGATGATTTCGTCTCTCGGCAGCGATAACTATCGACCACGCGATACGTTTCAATCGAATCACGGGGAAACAGAAAAACACCTATAACGGAGGGCAACCGGAGAGAGCCTATCTCGCGGGTCGGTGAATCTCGCGAATTGAATTTATTCGGAGGCGGCGATAGGAGCGATACACGCCGTTCCGCGAAACAATAATTGCACGACATTTTGATCTGGCCCTCCGTATCGCGGTCGGGACTAAATGTACCGTGCGTTACATTCTATCGTTAATAAGCGCGGAACAACGAGAGAGAGAGAGGAGAGGAGGGGGGAGGAGGCCGCGTGAGCTAGAACTTGGATGCGGTCCACGTTAACTGTATAATTTGTCGAACGCAGAATTCACTGTTCCACGCCGTCAAAGTGGATCCGATGTGCGCAACTACCCGTGAAAATGCCCGGACGCGCCGACGTCTATTCAAGGAGCATAATAATTGCGACCCCGGAATGTAATATGTCATAGTAATCCGCAGCTACCGCGGCCGCGGCGAAAGACACGGGGTGTAGTGTATTAATTCCGGCCGGAAATTCGATTACTCGTTTCTGTGATTAACGGCGACTCCCGGGGATTTCGTCGAGCGAGACCGTACACGCGTCAATCGGCGCCGATACGCGCGAACTAACGGCTAGTCGCGAGTGAACTGTGTCCGCGAATGCGGCGCGGGATTTTTGGTGTCCTTTTCGCGCGATCGTCGTCCTTCGCGAAATATTCTTGCGCTTCGAATAATTATAAAATAACGTGTTGGTGATTATAAAATAACATGTTATTAATGGTAAAATAACATATTGTTTAGTATAACGCGTTGCAAATAATAATACAATAACATGTTGTTTACTATAACGCGTTGAAAACGATTTTAGCAGCGTGGGCGTACCTATTATGAAACACTTGTGAATTCTGTCCCCTCCTCGAAACACTGCTTAATCCTTTCTCCTCTTTTTCTAAGTAATTATAGACAAATAAAATTTTGCTAAATTCTTCGTAGAAAATGGATTTATTTACCGAATATAATTAATCTTTGTCGTTTGATTTGTATTAATATTTATCCATATTAAATAAGTATTTATATCGATTAAATAACACTTTTAATTCTAACGAAGATTAACGATAATTTCATGCTACCTAAAAAACATGCTATAATTAAGAGTTATTAAGTCCGAGCATATTATAAATAACGTTGCTCGAAAAAAACCGGACGTTATTTTGTATCGTAATTATTTTTGAATATATTAATGCTATTTAAATTAATATGTTATTTTATAATTATTCAAAGCAGGTATTTTAGATGATTGAGAAATTCCTGTTGCAAATTATACGGCCAACTAATTATCACCTTCTAGGCTAGTTTATAGTGACAGCCTACATCCTGCGAGATAAAACGACCTGATTAATTGACGAGATAATAGGTAACGCTTTTCTTTATTTTCCTTCCGCACCTGTTGAACGATTATTTCCTTGTCAACGATATCACCTGATCCTACATAAAATTCTCTTATGGATAGGGAAATACAATTCTTTTTTTCCATATTATTGTAATAATAATATCGTTATGAAAAAGGAATATTGCACAAAGAAAATTATTTTAAAGATTTCTTAAAATATAATCTTTGTTTGGTATGCAAGGATTATTTCTTTATTTCGCTAATTCACTATAGCTATTCCAAAATATGGAGACATAGAATCGCGCAACGAATCGTCTGTCACGTGGGCAATGCCTCCAATATGTCAGAGATCCGGCAAATTTTTCGAGGACAATATACTGCCGTTGCGGGCAGGCAACGTCGGTTTAATGAGCGTCTCTGTAACAATAAATAGTAGACCGGGCGGAGAAAAATGCCTCATTGAAACGTTTCATTTTAATACTGTCCTAGACGGACACATTTGCATATTTATAACATTCCGGCCAGTCGTACGCTTAATGTATTCCTCATTAAATTGCAATTGTGTCCAGGGGTGGTTTGTTTCTGCAAGTAAAAGCAGCGAAATGGTAAGCAAGCAGAAAAAGTGGTATAGCAACGAGGGGGGCGCCGCGCGCCGTTTCTGAGAGTGAAATAAAAATTAATATCGGGCGATGAATAAGGGAGAAGGAAGACGGCCGTCATTATAATTATTTCGAAAGCGGTCGCCGCGCTCCGCGGCATTTTCTATTTTTCTATCAAGGGAAAAGCGAATTCTTTACAGCGGAATGTTTACGGCGTGAAATATGATACGGAATCGTCTTGCCCGCAGAACTATCTCGTCGGATATTAGCCTGACGACGATAAAGAAAAATGATTGAGTGGGCTCTGTTGAACGTGTATAGCGAGACCTCGATTAACCGAACCGGATTCACCGCGATCATTATTTTAATTATTCCCGGGATGCTGTGGAAGGGCCTCGATTAAATCGCGACCTATTATTTTATACTATTGTATTACGTTTTTTAATTACAATGCTTTTTATTAGGTGCATTTTTTAATTAGATCTGATTTTAATAGGCACATTGATATTAATAGTTATATGACGTAATTAAATGACAATTTACCTTTTTTTATTCTACCTGTATCCTTAGCTATTTAAAAATCGAGAACCAAATTATATTATATTATAAATTATGTTATTACCGATTACATTATTACCAATTACATTCTTACCAATTTTATTAGCTCATAAAAATAACATTAAGGCGAGTGTTCTGATTTTGAATAAGCATCGTTGTAATATTTTTGCAATAAATAATATATTCAATAAACAACATACAAATGTGTCTTTGCAATCTGAATAATACTAAATCAAAAAATTAGCGATTTTTATAAATTCTGCGAAGCTAGTTAATATCTAGAAAAATCAAAATAGCGACCATGCGTCGCAAAAGACGCGAACGGGACTAGTGTTCAAAAATACAATAGTTTCCTACAGACTTAGACAATGCTGCCAATTGAGCGGTAATTAAGATCGTCCACAGATCGACGAGGAAACAGAAAGAATTCTCTCACGAAGTCTTACGATTTTTCACGAGCCATTTCGTGGGATCCTTCACGGTCCGCTGCCGCGCCGCCCGGCTATCAGGATGGATTAACAATGATCTTCCTTAACATTCAAGTGTACGCCGACTATTACCATATCGCGCGGGCGTCGCACAGAACGTTAAACATACAAATGGTTTTATTTCCGGTTACTACATTTCTCAGTAACAGGTAATAAACGTTAGCCTTTATCGTCCCCGTTTTAAACACCCTGCGGCCACTCATGGCCAGAATGCAAATGGCACTTTGCTTGTACCGTTCGGCCGACTATCGGTACAATGAGTAATAAAAATACTATCACAACCGGTGGATCTTAAATTCTGCCGGAAAAGTCGCCAGGCACGCTGTGACTAACTTTCTAACCAACCGATACCGAAACGTTTACCCTCGATTCCAGGATGTGTCGTCGGTGAACTCATTCGTCGAAAGTAGAACTCGATTTTTTTCTTTTATGTTCACCTTGAATGACAATAATATTTACAGTGTAAAGTATAAAAATTGTGAAGTATAAATAATAAATTGTAAAGTATAAATTCGCTTTTAATTCCATTTTTATTGATATATGAGGTTATGATATTTATTGAATTAATTCTGTGATAACTATAGCAAAGTTTGACAAGTGATTACAATATAGAAAATATAAAACATAGGAAGTGATTTCTGTAAAGTATTATTAAAAGACGTTCTTTAAACTGTGTGATAAAAATAATATCAAAAATTTTAAATCCTTTATACCTTTTATAACACAAACACCGTACATAAATATATAATTTAGAATATACAAAACACTTTATCCAATAAAGAAAAATCTGTTTATATTACTTTTTATTCATGCAACCTACCATAATCTCTACCTTAAATCTCCTTTTTAAAGACAATAAAATATTTTAACGACATTTGAATATAATTACACTGTTATACCTTTTCCTGCACAACTCATAACTCATATCACATAATTCTTGTCAAAAATAATAAAAGAAAAATTCGTCAGTTAATGTAATAAAAAAATCACACGTCTCCCTTATGGCCACGGTGTAAAATATCGAGTGAGCCCGGGGAGCCGCAGAAGACGCAGAAACCAAGAGCGTTATCGAAGAGGCAGAGACTCGAAACTCGGGGGATACTCGAAAATATTTTCCGAGCGTGCTTATCCGCACGTGCGGCGGTTTCCGCTCGCGTTTTTGCACATCCCGGCCGACGGTTTGCCGGCCGGTTGCAACGCGAAAGAAGCCAATGATCCAAGAAGATCCGAGAGAAACGAAACGAAACGGCGCGCCTGTGCGCCGTTGGGGCCCCCTTTGCGAGAGGAGCACGTGTCGACGCCGGGAACGTGGCGGCACAGCACAGCAACAGCAACAGCAGCAACAGCAGCAGCAGAAGAAGAAGAAGAACCAGAGACGGTAGAGATCAGTCACGATCGAAGGAAGAACATCCTATGTACCGCTCGAGGAAATAATATCGCGCCGGTACTAACGGCGTAAGAAAAGTTATTATGGCCCCCCCGAGGGGGAGGTAGAGGGGGGGTGGAAGGGGCGAGGAAAAAAGCAGCTGCCGGCATTAAATTTAATTTCTCGTCGCGGTGGAAACTTTGTGTCCTGGGCGCCCCCCAACCCCCTCCTCTATCCCCCGGTCGAGTCGCTTCGCCAGGCCGTCGATCGTTAAACTCAATGAGTTCATCGGGGACGGTTTCTTGCCGCGAAAATGATTTTTATGCCACGCTTTTTCTTGCCCGTCCTTCATAAAAGATAACGCGCAATTAAATAACACACTCGCGCGAACGCCGCCGCCGCGCCGCCGCGATCAAGAAACTTCCGTAATAGCTCGTCCATTGTGCGAAACGCACGGGAAGAAAAATTATCGGATGGACTCGGTTTTTGCGCGCGGCTGTCTCATTTAACTCGTGCAACTTAAGCATCATGCTTGTTATTATTCATCGTCATAGTCGTGTCGTGGTCGTCGTCGTCGTCGTCCTCGTCCGTCTCGTCGTATTTCTTTTTTTTTTACATCGCTTTCCGACTAATGCTCGCATAAACCGGGCGATTCTATTATCTCGGAATGCTCTCGCGATTTTTTAACGGGATCAACGTATATCATCTTCTGTTTATTCCTTCCTGCGTTAACGCTCGAGCCAACCCTTCGCCGCTGTACATTTAAAGCGCTGTATTATTAGGATGATCGCGGTTTTTATAAACGGACGTTTCATTGTGTAAGACTGGAATTTTATTTCCAGCTAAGGGGGGGAGAAGTGATAAAAATAAATTGCAAGGGTTGTCGTTAAAATGAGATTTTTATACGATTATTTACTGGTTGCTGCCTGTAATAATCTAGTAATTGTCTCAGTCACAGGACGCGATACAAATAAATAAATGGTATAAACAACTTCCAATGCTTTTATTAGAGAAATACGTGTTCGAAAAAGTCTGATAAAAAAGCGAAAGTTATTTATGACTAGACGTAACAAAATATTCGAATAATAATTAACGAGTACCATCAGGAGAAAAAGTGTAATGGTAGAAACCTTGACAAAATATTTTATTAGATAAAAAATTAAAATAAACCTCAGCACAATTTTTACAAGATTCGCATACGATAGGCTTTAATTTATTAATTTGTTTATAATATCTATAGTGATGGTAATTATGCAAATGCTTAATTTATCAGTTTGTATGTGACAATAATAATAGCAGTAATTATAGCAACATTTCAGCGCTGAGTTTATTTAAATTTCAATTTAATTTCACACCTTTTATATATCAAGGTTATGTCAAGCTCATGTCCTGTAGTATTATAATCATATACATCGCTACTTCCTATAGTATTATAATTAATAGAAAAGGTAAATTTAAATAAAAAAAAAAATATACTAACTAGCTAAAATTCTACTTTTACCTTATAAAATTTAACATTACAGTTTGCATTACATTTATACAAGATAATTGAAATCAGTGAAATGTTCATAGAGCTCCGTCGAACAACGTTCAACCTTGAACCATAGTAGCGCGGCAATTTTTCTTATCGGTCCGCAAAGCAAACAGTAGAAAATCATGGTCGCTGGTAGAAGGTTGATAGAGGAAATTGCGTTTCAGGTCCGAGGAATTACGTTCAATAAAGGACGCACCTAATCCACTGTAGAAGACGCCCATCGAAGGAGGCGATTTTTCTGGGACATTAATTTGATTAACGTTATAATGCCGCGCGCATCATTCGGAGCTCGCAAATGACCAGTTATATCCGTCTCGTTTCTTTGTCCTTTTTCTTTTTTCATCCCGTGGAAGCATGGTCACGGTTATGAACGTAGAATGCCCGAGAGAGCCGCGCGCGGCACCGAGCAATCGCGTCCTCCATTAGAAAAACGATCCGGGGTTATGGGTTGTTGCCGGGTGGAGAACGGTTGCCGAGTTGACCAGCGGCTAAGAAGATTTTCGATCGATAAAATTCAATAGCGTTGAACGGTGCGTGTCTCGGGCACCGTCGAGACGGCGAAATCCAAAAACTTAAATGGGGTGCCGCCCGACAGTGGAAGGAAGAGGCGGTTGTGGAAAACGTCTTCATCGACGGGGGCCCCGGCCGCGGACGATCGGCCGCCGTTATCTGATCGAATCGGCGGCGCAACGTGCTTACATGTTATGACTTAATCCGCTGCTACGAACGCTAAATGCTAAACCGGCGGGACCACGATACAGAGGCACCGACGAACCGCCGCCCATGGTTTACGGCGCGGGACCAAGTACGCACATAATGCATGAGAATCAAGCGTAAAGGGAGTGCGTTACGCAAAGTGCGCCGGCCGACGATATCGATCACCCCGATCCGATCTCGCGCGGAACGTGCGATCCCTAAGAACGCGGCGATCTCTCTCTCTCTCTCTTTCTCTCTCTGATCGGGATCGACGTTCCGATGTGCCTTATGCTTGCCGGGGTATCTGGATGTGTGCGCGGAATTTTAGTCGAACGAAATTGAGGCACTGGGGCTAGCGTGTCAATTACTATGGTCGTTAAAGTCACGTTCGAAGTTATCGACGAATTAAATAGATTTTTTATCAAAACTACAGTCTTTAAAATATTTATATTAGATCGGCGTGGTTTTTATTTAAGGATGAATTTTGTCAGGATTTTAGTAAAACAAAATGGAGGTACTAGAAGGGTAAACTTGTCAATTATTCTGATTGTTAAAGTGACGTTCAAAGTTATTGATGAATTAAGTAGTTTTTTTTTATCATAATTAGCAAAATATTCACACAATATAAAAAAATCCAAAGCATTTAAAACTCTGAGAATTACTATCATTTAAAAAACAAATATGAAAAATACATCGCAAACGCCGATCCACAATTTCCAAAAATAAACGATGAATTTTTAACCCCACCATTTTGCTCGATCGTTTATTGTTTGCAAGAGGGCCGCCAACTTCTCGCTCCGAAAACGCCCGCGCCGATGAAAAAGCATTGTAGACACGTCCAGATTACTAGCAAAAAAAAAGCGATATATATTTTCCACTCTTTCATTTTGTTCGCGTGTTTATTGTTTGCAAACGAGTCCACAGACTCGCCTGTGTGTGTTAGCGCGCGAACACCGCTCGTATAAGCAGCGCGGCCAATAAAATCACAGTTAACCCTTTCACTACGCCAGTGCTGTCGCTGAACGAAAGCCAGAAATATGCGCAGTGCGTGTGTTTTTTGTGTATAAGTATGTAACAAGCGTATTTATATTTTTAATATGAGAGGACCTATAAAAGTGTTAAAATACAAAATTATTAAAATACAAAAGTATTAAAATACAAAATTATTAAAATACAAAAGTATTAAAATACAAAATTATTAAAATACAAAATTATTAAAATACAAAATTATTAAAATACAAAATTATAAAAATACAAAATTATTAATGGACGCAGAATGCTGTATACATCACTTTGACGTCGCCTATATTCGGCGCTCGTCACGAAAGGGTTAAACCGCGATTTTATCGCGTCCGGAGTCACGATGGAATCGCGACGGAACGGAGCAGGTTTGAAGACAAGTGGACGAACCTAATCGCGGTTTCGTGCCACTCGATCCGCGGGCAAAAATCGCCGGAGACGAAGTGAAACGCCCTCTCGGCGGCGGCCAGCCCTCTTCCTCCGTTCCACGGTGCCCCGTGAACGAGGGGACCTACCACCGGCAAGCCAGCAGGAAGCAGCCCGCGCTTCTTCTGCGTGACGTCGGGTACGGTCGTAGAATGACGCGTCCTGTCTTCTTTCACTTTTTCGTGCGGAATGCCATTCATGATTCAATTAAACAGCATCAAACGCCGGGAACCGCTAAGAAGCTCCCGATCTGCACACCTGCGCGGCGAGCGCAGCGCGTGGTCTCTCGCGGCACGGAAAGGCCTCGCTCTACGGGGGGAACCAGTCGCGAGCCGGGAAAAACGTGTTCGGAATATTTCAATATAAAATGTCCGGCTGGCAAAAACAAGATCCATTTAATAACCTGGCAAGATTTATCCGCGATTTTTCAGGGTGCGTTTAACGTCAGAACGCGGAATAAGGATTACGCGGGGTTTACGACGGAATTAGCGGCGCGCGCGCGCGCTCGCGGATTAAAAGAATCGCCGAATGCGGCGATGCGGAACGATCGCGAGGAAGACGATGGCTCCTTATTTGGCTTAAGTTAACAACAGATTTACCGAGTTATAAAACCGGCTGCTATATGTTAGTTTCGAGAAGTAGCGACGAGACGTTTACGCCGGTTATTAACGACTGCGAGCGCAATATTTTCCGCAAGTTACACGTGTATTCGGCGGAACAACCCGCGAATTTATCGTCCGAATAAATTATCGCGATGGTAAAAATCGCAGAATTATTGATCCGCCGTGTTGACGCGTTGTTAATAACCAAGATTACTAGGGACAATATGAATCGAGTGAATTTCACTGCTTTTGAATTATTCAATGTTATCATCGATTTTATGCGTTTATGGAAGAATTGGTAATTGTGATTTAAAATAGCAGGAAGATTTAAAAAATTGTATTTAAAACAGCAGGAAGGTTTAAAAATTGTATAAAAAAAATCGTTAAAAGGTGAATAAATTTTTTATTCTGTTTCTAATTTTAGCATTTGATGGAAACGATTTTTACTTTGCATAAAAATCCGCCGTCTATTAATCACAGTTTCTATATTTTTTTATTGCGCACTTTAACTTGTCTGTTGTAAATAATATTTCACTGTAATATGTAACGCATAATAAGAAATCTATGTTGACCATACAGGTAAACTACGCGACATTAACGTGGAATTCAACGCGTTAAACATTCGCGCTTTATTCCTAAGAAAATTTACTTTATGATACTATAATTAAATAATTAAAAAATAAAAATTATAAACTAGATAATTAATAAAAATTTCTCCACGACTATTCGAGGGACCATCAAACCGTTGCCAGGTCATAAGCAGATAATATACTTAAAAAAGAGCGAACCAGAACTACCATTGTCGCTCACACGTGTAAAAAAAAAATTGTAAAAAGTCAGCGGTCGCGTTTCAAGACGAAGGTCACGTTTGCGGAAAGTTTCTCATTCGTCGAAAAATCGCGGAGCACAGTTCCCGAACTCCTGTTGGCTGGCAGAGTCCCTTTTCAAAGTTTCCTTTTCTTCGAGTGAACCCCCCCGCGCGCCATTATCAAAAACTTTCGAGTGTATAGTGCGTGCGCCATTCTCGAATCTCAAAGGGGCCACTGCTGAAGCTAAGAGAGAACGAACAACTGCCACCGCCACGCGGTCATCCTAATAGCGAAAACATGAACGAATGGGGCGGTCGCTGACAATTTACCTGGCGTCTAGGGAGAAGGCGGAGGAAGGTGTAAAGCAACGGAAGCTTTGTAAACTGCGTGGGAACTGGGCAAAAGTTAAATAACTTGGAACTCGGAACTCGAGATATTGCGAGATGCGATGATAAATTTAATCCGGGTGCTCGTGGTAATTATTGTACAATGAAAATTGTATTAATAATAATAATATAATAATAGTAATGGGTAATATAATAGAATAGAATAATAATGTATAATATAGTATAATAATAATAAGCGAGGAGAAATTAATGAAATAATAAGAAAATAGGGAGAACCAAATAAAATTACAATAAAATAAGGAGAACCAAATAAAATTACAATAAAATAAGAAGAAACAAATAAAATAATAAAACTAAGAAAAAACAAATAAAATAATAACAAAACAATAAGAAATAAAGTTGTACAGAAGAAAGGAGAAACGAATAAAATCCTAGAAAAATAAAGAGAAATAAAATTAAAAAACAACCATAATCAAATCGGCAGGCCATCGCGCCGCTATCTTCGCCTTGCAGTTTCCTTCCTAGGGTACCGGGGGCACAGCCGAAAAACACCGTCGCGGTACCGGTATTCCGCATTCCGGCACAAGTTCCCGCAACGAAGTCAGATGTCAGCGATTCGGATGCTCGAGGTTGTAACCGGAATGAGAAACTTGAATGGCCTCCGCGGATTCCACGACCGACCGACCGACCACCGGTGCGCGATACCTCCCACGTCGCCAAACTACACGTGTCCTAGAGTGTAGAGTCATCTACGGATGGTTAGACACCGCGACGTATAACGCGTACCTTTTTTTTCGCAGCGCCGATCCGAGATGGTAGCAGAAGCGGAAGAAGACGTGTAAGGGTCCGCGCGTGACGAGCGACGAACAAGGGCCGAAGTGTTCTGCGAAGTACTGGTAGCCCGATATTGGTTCTAATATCGGGGATAGAGTCGTTTCTCCGTGTGGAAAGAGTGGAAGGTGACCCCACCATCCCCCCACCCTCGCGTAATATAGCCGGCATTTACGGTGCCGTGAACGCGTGTTGCGTGTCCGTGCGACAGCGAGCTGCCCGCGGTGACCGCACGCAGTCGTAAACATTCGAAAACAATTTAGCCGGGGCTGATAGTCGTTCTCGAAGGCACTCTAACTGCCCGCGAAGGTGGTACGCACACGCGTTCCGCCAGCGCCATGGGGTGTTCGAGACCCGGGCGTCGATGAGCACGGCTATTACGCGTGCCGTGGCACTGCGCGCGATGATTCGCGCCTGCTTGAGTATCGGTGCCGGGGCTGTGTGTCGCGAGCTGCCAGCCGCTTTTATTTCAATCTGTAAACGTATTTTCCGTTGCCGGGGCCCCGCGATGGAGACGTAAGGGATCACGGGGAGCCGGTGAATTATCGACGGCGATCAACGGGATATGCGGATCCCCGCGATCATGCGTATAGAGCTTTCACGAAAAAATCGCTTTTCTTTTATTCTTTCCCGTCGCGAGGCTTCATGAATATGCAATAAAAAGAACATTGCAAAATTCTGAAGGTCGACGATGCTTTTCTCGGGACGTATTTAAGAGAATTTTTGTTTAAATTGAAGGATATATTTCTTAGTAATAGTATTTTAAATATAAACAAATTTGATGGTATTAAGATAATTTTTGAAGGCGATAAGACAATTTTTAGCGACGTTTTAGAATGGCTCGATAATAGAAGGTTAATAATGTTCGTAAAGCTTGCAGTAAAGTTATATTAAATGATTTTATTTGATTAATGTATCAAGTGTTATATTAAAATTTTATTGTTCATAATTCTCAGCTATCTCACTCGATAGTAAAAAGTTAATAATTGTCATAGAGCTCACAGTAAAATAATATTAAACAATTTTATTAATATATAAAGTTTTGTATTAAAATTCTACTGTTCATAATTCTCAGTTATATTATCGCAATTATTTACTATAAATGAAACTAACGGTATCAAAGATGGGAGCCTCTGAAAAGGAAGACGAAAGATATCCAGCATAATCTATAATATCAACCATAATCTACAATATTAACCATAATTTATAATATCAACCATAATCTACAATATTAACCATAATTTATAATATGAACCATAATCTACAATATTAACCATAATTTATAATACCAACCATAATCTACAATACTAACCATAATTTATAATACCAACCATAACCTACAAAACCAACAAATAGCTCGAATAACAAAAAATAACAAATAAACGTCCAAAGCCGCGAAATAACTGAATGCAAATGAACGAGAACGTCCTCGCCGTCGCGACGAGGGCGGAAGGGGGGGGGGGGGGGGGGCGGAGGAGCGGAAAGAAGTATTCCGAGAGAGGAACGAAGAAAATGAAATTACCCAGTAAATAAAATGGTAAACGTAATTTCTGTTGGACACGGCTCTCGGAACCGGACGGGGCTTTCCATGAAATTGCGGGAAGATTGATTTGTTGGAGACCTCGAGACCGGCTATGGGGGGGGGGGGGATGGGGAAGGGGGAGCCGACGATCGTTTAAAGCGGAACACCGTGTACATGGGAGGCGGCGGCGCGACGAGAATGCCCGTGGTCTCTCTCTCTCTCTCCCTCTCTCTCCCTGTTGAATTTCACATGTCAGGGTCGAAAAAAAAAACTGTCTATCCGTAAGTGATCATCCCCCCTCTCCCCAGGCCGTTCTCCCACCCCGCCGGTCGAGAGAAACGCAACGATGTTACTATCAATATCGTTCTCCACTGACGTATGCGGCATTGTGCGCGCCGCATGCATCACGGGGGCGTAATGAATGCGGTCCTTTAAAGGGGTTGTCGCGAGAAGCCATTTCCCGCGGAGATGGATTAGAATATTACGTGATTGGACGACGCGTTTAATCAAACGTTTCGTTCCGTCGCGTTTCATACTCTGTTACACTCGGAAATTTCATCCGATCGCGGCGCGAACGGGTTCGGTCATGGGGGGGACCGCGCGGAGACACGGCTCCTCCTGGTGTCTCTTCTCTCGCGTACCATCGGTCGATTCTTTCATAAACGCGTCCGAAGTGTTTATACAACCACTGTCATCCTATAAGGCAATCCGAGAGCGGTGCCGTGGTGTTCAGGAATAGAGACGCACGACGAGCAAAGTCATTACAGGATTCCGCGCGCAGTGCCGTATAAGTGCACGACGGCATAATGTCGCGGACGGCGCAGCTCGGTGTATGTACCTGTCGGACTCTACCGCCTGGACTCTGCATTCTGGAGTGTCCGGCCGCCGGGGCTCCGTGCCGCGCATTCGCCCGGGAAGTTTCTCCCCCCCTGGAGCGGGCATACCGAATGCAACAATGCCGGGAAACGGGTACATTGCGTGTAAAAGTTATCAAGTCGGGGGATAATCGCGCGCCGGGGAATCGGGAACCGAACGGCGGGTTCGCCGGGGCTCGCTGGATTTCGCGGTTATCGGAACGCGGCCGCGATTATCTGACACGGAAGAGAGCGACGCGATGCGTCAACTCCGACAAGTTTCGCTATTTTATTTCACGATCGCTACGATGCTTTCTCTACGCGGCGATCGACGCTAACGTGTCTCGCGATAATTGCGGCGTTGTTTTAGCGGTACTCGAGGTTTTTATCTCGAAGTAGATTCAATTTTGCCCAGGTTTTTTATGGGTAAAGATCGTGGGTGAAGAAATGCGGATATTGTTTGCAGAAATGAGGGCTTCTAGAATTTGGATTTTATATTTTTTATTTTATAGTTCCTATTTTATATTTTTTACTTTTACTTTTTATTTTTATTTTATATTTTTCATTTTATATTTTTTATTTTCTATTTTATATCTTTAGATTTGGATTTTAACCCTTTGTCCTCGAAGCCATTTCCATTAAAATAATTTCTAAATTTCTAACTTCAAATTTTTCTGGGTTCTAATATCGTTATTTTACGTAACAAAATTCCTTCTACGTGTATAAAATTAAGTCTTGTCACTCGTATAACAATAACACTTTCAACAATATTTTCAATCTGAGCTTCGACGGTATATGTAAAAATAATTTTGGAACATGTTATAGCAATTATAATGGTGCTCGAGAGTGATCCACTCGAGTGTAAAGGGTTAAGCGTGCAGAGAAATTGTATCGGAATAATGTCGGTATTTCTTTACTTTGAGATTCATCGCGAGATTAATGTTACGTGCAGGTTTTATCGCTCCGTGAATTGTTCCAAATTCGTGCGATAATATCGTACGACGTCGCGTCATTTTTATTAGCGTGGTTATCAGATCGAATGTATAGAGGTAATGATGGAAGGTAAATACGTCGGTGGACGATACAGCGGCATTTATTGTTTCAACTGCACTTTAGTGCACAATAAACTCGAGTTGAGGATATCTGATGCGCATATAGAACAATCCAATGGGATTGAGAGCGACTATAAAGACAGAATTCTGTCACTGAAATTATTTTTATTAACTAAAGTGTGTGAGTTTGTAATAAAATGTGCGAGTTCCAAAATTATGTTACTTGCGGGAAGAAAAAGATTCCTGAGGTCATTTAAAAAAACTCTTTCCTTTACAAAAATGCAATTCGATGCTTTATTTAAGAGTTATTAACTAAAAACACTGACCAATGAGAGGCGAGCTCAGCTGCCGCAAGGCGTCTACTCCACTGATTGACTCGCCCGTCTCGCGCCTGCTGGTGTCGCGTCTCATTGGTCAATGTTTTTCGTTAATAACTCGTGAACAAAACCTCGTATTGCATTTTTGTAAAGGAAAAAGTTATTTAAAATAACCTCAGCAATCTCTAATTTCTAGAAATGGCATAATTTTAGAACAGCCTCTACAATAGTCAATATTTTAATTAATCAAATAATAAACCAAGTCTCTCAAAAATCTCATTTTATAAATATGCTAAAAGGACACTTGGCTCAGTATTTTACCAGCAAAAAAGACGTCAAAAAGTTTTCTTTTGCACTGTAAAAAGCTTTTAAAAATCGTCTATTTTCTTGTGAAAACAAACGAAACAATTTTAAGAGATTTGTGAACTTAGAAATCTGTATTAGCGTTTCAATTTTGTGTCTAACAGCATCGATGAAACATTAGCGCCAAGAACAACCTTCACGCAAGAAACGCGTAAACGCGGCAGCGGTTTCAGACGTCGCCGTATAATTTTGCGGGCGACTGTACGGCCGGTGGTCGGGGCGCGAAAAACGATTGGTACGCGCGTGCAGCATTATCGTCGTGTTTTCTGAATGTTTTCAAGATTACCAGAACCTCGTTTGCCTACAGGTAAGTGAAAATTTCGCTCTCGCCGTGACAAAAAAGATCACTGACGACCACCGTCCGCCATCGACGATCATTAGGAACAGCCGTTAAAGTCGATTTGCGTTACGCCGGGTAAAATAGCGGAGCGTCCGCGCGAGCGTGCCGTCGTTCGCGGTCGCGCGAATCGTGCGAAACGCGCGCGGCGCTGCCTCCGTGGAAAAAGAAGAAAAAAAAAGGAGAGAGAGAAAAAAAAACCATCGACGACAGTGATGTTCTGATGAAAATTGCGAAATTAATGAACAACGATGTTTTGCACGAGCACTCGCGATACAAATTGCGCGCGCGAGCGAGCGAGCGCTCCTCTCAGTTTTGCATGACGACTGAAACTGAAGGGAAAAGCGCAATTCCGGCGCAAACAACTTCGACGATTGCTAGGTGACACAGAGTGCTTAACGCCCGGGCACTTGAATGCAATTAATTATGGCCTGTTGTGGAAGTCACCGTAGTCGACGCAGTTTCACCGGTGTGACACGGCCGCGGACGCGAACGCGGAAAATATATTTTACCGGCAAGTTCTTGTCGCGTTTCAACAGGGAACGGACGCGTCCACGAATTTCACGTTTCTTATTCTACGCGCACAATAACTGTCCCGTATCTAATTAACGGACATTACTAATTTTCGGATTAATCTTTTCGTCGTGTTAAAACGCTTTCCGATATCAACCAAATGAACGTACAAATGCATGAATATAAAATTAATACGGTGCGCTAAATAATTACGCTATACGTTTATAAGTTTGGTTGGAGGATATTGAAGAGCACTTTAATTCAATTAAGAAATTAATGTTGTTCATTACTCAAATAAATGGTAATTATTGCCAGACCGTGGATTTTATATATTTATAGCAAAAATGGGTAGGGACAATTTAAAGCAGTATTAAAATTAAAATTTTCATAAATTTTCAAAGATTCATAAATTTATATTTTGAACGTCTTGCTAAATGTTAATAATCCTATCGCTCATATAATGATAAAAAAGATCAACTAATCTTCAAGATCAAGAATTTAAGGTATAACTTTATTTTTTCAAATCAGACTATACATTTTCTTATTTTTATCGCGACACCATGTATACTGAATAAGCCGTATTTCTAGCGACTATTTTAATCAACAATTTCATAAAAGTGTTTCAAAGCATTACCAAAAACAATGAAAGATATAAGAACAATAAACATGTTAGAACGTAATTTTTAACAAAAATATCCAAGGCGCGAAATTTCACTAAAACGGCGAAAATGTTTAACTCGGCCGGCCGTAAAATTCAAACAAGGGAACCGCCTCTAGGACAATTAATTAAACAGCGTTGAAGTGCGTCGCGGCCGTTTGCGGGCATCGGCGGTCAATTAACGGGGCCCGTTAAGCGATATAGTAAAATTGATTTCGAAGAAATCGTTTGATAGAACACCAACCGACCGACCGGTTTTTATCGGGCAGCGCGACCGCCTCGCCTGTGTTCTACCTGGTCCTTCTATTCTGTCGAGAATTTTTCGCGTAGCCGATCGTCGGTGGTCCATTGCTTTTCCGGATGGCGGGCCGGATCCGTGAGTTACACGGTAGCCCCGGCGACCATAAATTTTCACGGGCGAACGAGGGAGAGCCCGGAGCCAAGTAACGAACGATCGAGAGCACTTAGTGAAATAAATAACGCGGAGCGACCTCTTTGTCGCCAATTGTCGAACTTCCACCCTCTCTCCCCCCTTCCCTCTCTCTCTCACTCGATGGAAAGTAAATGTTAGGAGCGAGTCCACGTTGATCCAGACGACGCGCTAAAGTGCACCCCCTTTTCGCGAAATTTGAAACCAATTCCTGATAACAGATGCAATCCCTCTTCGACGGCGGAACGGCACCCTGTATCCGCGACTCCCCGTTCGACGGCGGAGCCGCGATTTGAATACGCTGGATCTTTATGTGCATAAAATTAGCACGTGATTTTCCGGCGACTTTTATTGCGACTGCTTTTCTCGATCGGGTGTACACGTCGAAATTTATTTCGGCCGCGGAATATTCGGAAATATAGAATATATCGTACGTGTGTGTTTCTTTCGGTGGTTTCCGCCATTTAAAATTCAGCTAATTTCGCAGTCGTGCCGGAAGCCGGTCTGTTAAGATTTCGTGTTTTCGATGGGGAATGCGTCCACGTTTGGAAGTATGACCGTCCGATGTAGGGCGACCGATTTTAGAATTCCAATAAAAACACGCGCCTTCATTTTGGTTGGAATTTTAAAAATTCCCAATAAAAGCCCGCTCTCTTCTACTTTATGCCGCCGGTGGTCCACGGTACACGGGCATAATGTACAAGGGTTTATCGGGGGTGGTAAATCACACGGTTTCTAAAATTCTGCGCCTATTTTTTTTGCACCGAGGATTAAACGGTCGAAGCGGGTTCGTTGAAGTGTGCAAAATTGTTGTTTAAAATGCGGGGAAAATTTCTTGCGATCTCTGAAAAATTTGTCTAGAGTGAAATCAGATAAAAATTCTATTAAGAGACACCACTAAAATTGTTACAGCGCGTTCCAAAATAATTTTTATATTACGAAAAATTTCAAAAATTATTAAAAATATAACCGTTGTTACATGAGTTACAAGATTCACTGTCATATGGATAAAATACATTTTGTCATCTAACATGGAAATGCTAAATGTCGCAAATGTTATTTTAGAATTACAGTTAAAACGAGTGCAAAGGGTTAAAACAGATTTTGTCAAAATACGATCCCCGACAGATCGCGGCGCGACGAGATCGAATCAGCTGACGAATAACGGAAAGCGCGACCCGTACGCGAATCGCCGCGGGAATAATTCCTTGCGCCGCGCACGTCCGAAAAGTGTAATGCCGCGTAATCATATGCGCGCGATAAATATCGGGATAACCCCCGTCCGGATAGGCGAGCCTGATTCACAAACCGATGCCCGGGCACATATCCGGATATAAACGGGGCAGCGCGCAGAGCAGCGAGAGAATTCTATTAACCGGACCGAAAATTGGTTCGCCTCGGGAGCGGAAAGTATTACAGGATGCCATTGCAGTTTTCGCTATCCGGTCAGCGATACGATACCAACGGGAGGCCATGATCATAAAGCACCAGTCGAAATGGCCGCGGTCACGCATATCAAATTTAATGGAGATTTTTCAGTGCTCGAGTCCCATTTGCTTCTCCCCCTTTTCCCTCTTTCCTTCTTATCCGACTCTCTCTCTCTCTCTCTCTCTCTCTCGGTCTCTTGCTCTCTTTCTAATTATTAGCGAGACTATCTTGGTCAATTGCTATTTTTTTTATTTTTTAGTAGAACTTTCTTGGTTTATTGCTATAATTTTTATTTTTAGTGAAACTCGAGGTTTATTGCTCTCTTTTTAATTATTAGCAAAATTCTAGCGGTCTATTGCTGTATTGCTTTCTATCAATTTATGAATTTATGATTCTATATCTGATTTTCTTGCTCTAGAATTTTATATCTGATTTTCTTGCTATGTGATTCTATGTCTGGTTTTCTTGCTCTATAATTTCGTCTGATTTTCTTGCTCTCTGAATTTATCTTTCTCTTTCTGTACGATTCTTTTGTTCTCTAAAATTCCTATTCTCTTCCTGTTTGACTCTCCAACTCTCTTGATCTCTATATTTCTTTCTTTCTGATTTTCCTGTTCTTTGACTCTCTTCCTCCTTTTTCCTCAATTTTTCCTTACTATCTCACTCTCTGATTTCATTGCTATATAACTTTATCATTCTCCGATTTTCTTTCTCTTTTTCTATACATAATTCTTGCTCTATAAATTTCTATTTTTCTTTCTGTCTGACTTAATGCTCCCTGAATTTCTTTTTCTCTTTTTGTCTGACTCTCCGCTCTCTAGTTCTCTTTCTCTCTTTATATCCGACTCTTTACTCTCTAAATTTCTTTTTTTCTATTTGCCTGGCTCTCTGCTGTCTGACACTCCACTCTCTAAATTTCTTTTACCCTTTTTGTCTGACTCTCTGCCGTCTGACCTTTTTCCTCTTTTTCCATCTGTCTCTTTGCTCTCTGACTTTCTTTCTCTCTTTCCCTCTTCCTCTCTCTCTCTTTTTCTCTCTATCTCTACTACCCTCCCTCCCTTACTCACCCTTTCTCTTTCACCCTTTTCCTCTAAACTACAATTCCCCTTCTATCTTTTTCTCAATTTCATCGTCTGATTCTCCTCTACTCTCTTTAACTCTCTGTCTCTGTCTCTCTGTCTCTCTTTTGCTCTCTTCCTCGAAACTTCAACTGTTCAGCGATCTTTCTCTCAATTTCATCGTCTGAATCACCTCCACTCTCTATACCCCTCTGTCTCTCATTCCAACTCTCTCTGTCTCTGTCTGTCTGTCTGTCTGTCTCTATCCCTGTCGCCCGTTCTGTCGCGCTGTCGCCCGCTTTCCAGCTCAGTTGTGTTTCCGCGACGCGATATCTCCCGGCGATCTTAACGAGAACGACCGGTAAGCTGAGCTCTGACCCCGGTGCTCACGCACGACACACGCGATTAGATCGAGCACGCGTTCTTCTGTGACCCCGGCGCGCGCTGCGCCATTATCAGCCCGGGCTCGTTCTAATGCGCGAATCGCACGCGCCCATTCGTAAAGCCCGGAGTAATGGGCCACAAGTGGCTTTTTAACGGCATCGCGGGCCGCGGTATTTCACGCGGCACCAACAGTCCGCGCATTAGGCGGCCGTGGTTGATCTCTTCGGGCGCCGGGGACCAATTTCAAGAATAATTCGAGAACGCTTCTCGTCCGCGGCGGTCGAGGATTATGGATGGCAACCGGTACAACACTTGGATTTATGATTTACGACGCGCTGTGCCAAGCTTTTTAACAGTTCTCCGCGCGCCGAAGGAAACGAGTTCCCGAACAATCGGCGGCGTTTCGTTACCTTGCACCCGGCGCAGCACTCGGAGTTTACGCGCCGACTATGTGAATTCTCTTTGGCGATCAGTTCTCACGTGATTTAGCAGTTTAATCGTGCCGTTAACGGATCGCCTTTACAATGGTGATCGACTTGATTCGTGTTACCTTTGCACCTTCGATGATTTATTAATTTTTTACCTATAGTTTAAGTCAATAGTCTTTTATTTTCAAATTATTATCAAACCACGAATTTTTGAAGCGATTTTGTTGCACATATTTAACTAAGGAATTTTTTATCTAAAAAACTATTGTTAAAAAACTATTGCAAAATAATTAGAACAACCGTGTCCAATATAAGAAAAATATTTGTAAAACAGGTTACTGGAATATGAGAAAAATAATCGCAAGAATTAACAAAATTAATAGCCTAAATTACGTATAATTAATATTGTCGCGCACCTGTGTCACATGGTTGACCGTATCCCGTGTCGGCCAGTGTCGCTTAAAATTGTTACAGTACGCGACGGCGATACGTTGTCGCGTTTTTCACGAAACGGATACTATTCGGTTTCTCAAAGATCGGAGTGTAACAGTACCGAGCGAAATGCGCGACGATATCAAATTGCGGTAAACATATTGAAATATGAATTTCCATATGCATGTACAACCTACTTATGGGGCGATCATAATTTCAGATAGAGCTCGAACCGCATAATAATTGAAGGCTGGCCGCGAGGTGCTCGATCATCGAATCGCATAAACGAACGTGACTCCGAATGCGTGTGACAATAATTGACGAAATTTATTTTTGTTGGAAGATCGATGATGTTGCTTTGGAAAAATTGTATAGAATTATAGTAATATCATATTGTAGAATCATACGTATGCAATATTGTAGAATTATATTTGTATAATATAATATTGTAGAATTATATTTGTATAACATAATATTATAGAATTATATTTATATAATATAGTATTATAGAATTATACCTATATAATATTATAAAATTGTAATTATATAAAATTATAAAATTATACTCATATAATATTATAAAATTATACTTATACAATATTACAGAATTATAGCTGTAGAATATTATAAAATTATAATTATATAAAATTATAGAATATAACATTATGGAATTATAATTATATAAAATTATATCATTTCATCATTGCCAACACCATCATCAATTCGCCTTAGTGAGACTTGGAATGGCGTCCGACGGAATGGGTGTATTAGAATAATTGAATATACAGTTAAACGCGTTGGTCGAATGATCGAATGGCCCCTTCGAACGGTGGGAACGCTAATCCATGTTTTACCGCGTTTTTCGAAAATATAATACGCTAACACGCGACAGACCACAGAACAACCAGTACCGTTTACCACTTCGCATCAACTGTGGTGAACGAAATTACCTGGATCATGTATCCCTCGGAGAAACAGCGAGTCGGAATCCGCGAAAAACCGGATAACTTTGAATTCGTATCTCGTTTCCATTGAAAAAAGACACGCAGCCGAGCGATTCGATAATCGGCTGCTTTTTATTCGGCGGAAAGGTAGTTTAAATTGCCATAATTGCATCGCGGATCTTTTAAGGAAAATTTTTACGTCTTTTGCTGTTTGCGATATTTTATAAGAATTGTTATATATTTGCAATAAGACATTTCAGAGTTTTATTATAATAATGAAGGTATTTTGAATTAATAGATTTATACAATAAATTTTTGTAATTGGCTTTTTTTAGTTTTATAGAAGAAAATTATGGAATCATGTAAAATAGTTTAATGGGGTCGCGATAATTGTTAATAATTATTTGATACAGTCTGACGAATCAAATTTTCTTATTTTCAAAACAACGTAAAAACAAAAACAGTTGATAATTATTACTGCTGTTGCTTCAGTAATTTCAGAACGTTTATTCGAATAACTTGCGCGAATAATTTGTTCGAATAGACAATTATTCGAATTTACATTTGTATCTTTTTAACGAAATAATAGTCTCGACTACTGTAATTCATTCGCGGCGATCGGTCGCTATGGAAACATCGGCAGTCCTCTTGAAAATTCCGCGATCATGTGCACGCGTGGAGCCGCGGATGCAGGCGTGCATCGCCTTGCGCTCGATAATTATGGCCGTTCGTTAAAGTTACGCGGTTCGTATGCATTTATTGATGCACGCGTTTCCATTACACCGCGTCGGCTGCGACTGCAGGCAATTTCAAAATAAAAATCGCGACAATGTCCGCGTGGTACGATTACACTTCGAGTCTTTGTGAAAAACAGAAATGTTCAGAGATAATTACAGCAACTTATTTCCAATAATTTTTAATAATTTTTAATGATTTTTAATAATTTTAACAAATCGACGATAACATTTTATAAAATTCCATTTACTTTTATTTAGTCTCAGCAATTTTATATCTTTATCGCTAATTTCCGCCATAAATACCTAAATGAACGATCCAAGCAAAATAGTCCAACATTTCGTAAAACGTTCGCAGTGGTTTTTTCCGTCGCGGTTCTGTCGGAACGTCTAGTGGAAACGCGGCATTAGGCGACCGCGAGAAACGCCGTCATTGCGGAGGAACAACGACCGCGCCACCGCCGCGATTCACCCTGCGACGGCGACTTTTTCGCGGCAGTAATTTAAACAACTTGCAAGCCCTGACCCCGGGATCTCATTCATCTTCCAGTACCGAGATTTGCGGCTCCCGGATGCGTCGCGCGCGCGCGATAACTTTCCGCCGCTAAAATATCTGTTCAATTCCTGGGCAGCGCGCGGTGAACACCGAAATTAAACGGTTTGAAAAGTGGTGAGGATATGGCGCACGCATAAATGATTGGCGCAATTGTATCGGCCCGCGACCCGGACCTATGATATACACCGGGTGGCTCGCCGCTAACGGAACAACGAATGCCTCTGTCATAATTAATCGTTGCAACAATTTGCTGGAACAAAAATTCAGCTTGTTTTACCATAATTTTCGTAGTTAGACTGAGTTATGTTTTTCGCTTGGTATTTCACTGAAGGATTTATTTATTTAAGCGGTGTAGTTTTAAAAATTCTGTGTGGTAAATAAATTAGTTGATTTTAATAGTTGGTAGATAGATTTATTTGGATGATTATTATAGAATTTTTTGATTGATAAATAAATATAGTAGAATTCTTTGTGAATAAATAACAGGTGATAACACCTATTTTGACCACGGAACATGTAAATTAATTAATTATATTAATTTGACACTTCTATGAAAAATATTGTTATTTCTCGTTTGTTTCTTTTCTGGTTCAGTTCGCTTGTATATTATTTCGTAATAAAAATTGTGTTTGTCATAGCGTTACAAAAATATATTTTTTAGGTTATGTCAGGTTATGTCATACCGTTACAGAAATATATTTGTCAGACATTCATATACGAATTTCCTCACTGAAGCAAATATATTCTAACAAAAACCATATAAAGCACAAATCGGTCCAATTCCCGCATAAAAAGTCCAATTATCATAAAACACTACACAGCCAACGTTGCAACACTAAGCCAACGTAACAGCACCATATTGATCCGGATTAATTCGGTGTTTCCTTCGTGTGTCAAACTAATGCGGTACCGGACCGACAGGAAGGTGTTCATATTCGGTTTGACGAAGCTGTAATTAGCCGACGGCACTTCACTTCAATATTTCAACAACTCGCTAATGATTTCTAGAAACAGGCCGGCAACGATAACTAACTGGATATTAATGTTACGAGCGGCACAATGTTCCTCCCCCCACCCTCCCATCGGCAATAACATCCACTTGCATCAGCGAAATATGTACAATCAATCTGCAAACGAATGATTACCGTTTGCCGTACGGCAACGGTAATATCCTCGATAAATTTCATTACAACTGTTTATCGCGGTATCTAAACTAAATAATAATTGTGTGCTGCCCGCAAACACGGGCCGCGCCGATGTTGCGTTAACGAATTAATACGGGGTACGATCGGAGTCGGTTCTTGATCACACGCTAATTCTCGATGATTATGGTGACTTTTTCCGATGTTACACGGCGAGGCAAGAATAATGTTATATGTATATTGTTTAGAATCATTAATGGAACGGTAAGGAATGAGTTTAGTTCTTCGTTATTTGAGAATAAAATTAAGTTCGTTTAATTAAATTTAGGTAAGTATTATTCGCCGTTTGTGAATCAAAAATTTTATTTAATTTAATTTTGTTAGCTTTTCTTTGTTATTTGAAATTTTCGAACGAAAGCAGAATTATGCAGATATTTTTAAGAATATTGTTAGATATAATATATAAATAGTTTATAACTGTTTTAAATTATTTTTAAGTAAAAGGCGTGAGCTCGTTGCCAACGCGAATATAAAATTACGAAGAATAATATAATAACAGTAATAATAATCATAAAAATTAAGTAATAGTAACACAATAATAATAAACTGAAAAATGATAATAACAATAAAATAATAACTAAAATAACGGAGCAACGAGTGACTGGAAGAACGAACGCCTCGAACAGCAATTAAGTAATGAATAATTACGGATTACTCGAACAGCATTTTAATTCTCCTAACGGCGAACCGGACAAAGATATACGACGCGACCTAATTGAACGGTCATCGGGGTTTATCACTCGGACACCGTGGACACGGTGTTAATGCGCGCTGATGTCGAAAAATCGTCGATCCGCGGGCATTATCCGCGACGCCGATTTTCCATGCGGGGGGACGCGCGCGAGTTTCGCGACGCATCTTGGTATTAATGCGCGTTAATTAATCCGCAGTTGCAAGCCGCAAGTAATGGGCCGCGGTATTTCACGGGAGGACTCCAACGCAGACGCCTCGCAGTGTCGGCGAGGGACGGCGGGTGCGGGGGGACGACCTCGCATGAGGCATGGACCAATTTGTAACGCGTGGCGGCGCCCGGGCAAGAGGAAGGAAAAAAAAAACGAGCGCGCCGACTGCAATGAATGGAGGGAAATCTGAAAAGCGGAAGCCTGCGGTCCAATTCGCGGTCGGTACGCACAAACTTTTCCCACGAAATTTTCGCGGTAAAAGCCGAGCGGTGCCGAGCCGGGCCGAGCCGGGAAACGCCGAGTTTCTTGCCGAACCACGTCGTCGCTCGGCCACGCGACGCTTCCTTCTTCAACGCTGTTTAAAAGTAAACTATTGAAGAAAGGGGGAACTATCTCTTGACAAGGAAAACATTTGAAGAGTTGAAATCTTTAAATATCTGGATTTTAAAGCAAATAGAATTAAATAAAATGACTTTTGGAAATTATTCGTCTCTGAAAGCTACTGCCACATTAACGTCCTTAATTTGACGATTTATTACTGCTAATTACTATATTATAAAATACAGAATTTAACCATTTTAGCATTAAATTAAGAGAAATCAAAGTAATAGTGGCATAATTAACGCTGCCCTCTTTTTAAAAAACAAAGAGCGTTATTATCTACTAACACACCTATTCTTCACCAAGCAAATTTAACAACAAGTCAATTCAGAATTAAGTTATATTTAAGTTAATTCAAACTAACATTACAATTAATTTTGCACTTCAAAAATTGAGTCAAAGTGTTGGAAAATATGCTTAGACCAGAATATCATCCTGATTCAATAATTTCTCGTGTGCCAACATTCCACGAATAATTGGCTCTCCTTGACCCTCCTAATTTATAACTAAATATCGTCCTAACGAATATCGAGACAACAAGCCTTGAAATAAACCGGGACGTCAAGCTACGCAGAACCTAAGAGGAGTAAACAGCTAACAAGAATGATTTTCTCAACAGCGAAGAAAAGCCGGGCCCTCGTTAAATCGGATGTTCCCGATCTTTTCTTCTGAATAATCGTAAATCCCATTATCGACCCGAATCCTCGTTAACTAGTCATGACACAAATGACTTGTAAAGCTACTCCTTTACTTCGGCATCGTTGAAAATTCCGCCGGAGAGGTCGAGAAAGACGATGAAGAAGAAGAAGAAGGGAGGAGGAAAGACAGAGAAAAAGAAAAAAAAACAACATTAATAAGGACAAAGGAGGGAAGTACTGCGAACAACGACGAAGTTCCCGGCGCAGCGCGTAACGAGTGCTTCGCGTTTTCAAGATACTTATTCCAAGGGAGGGGAGAGGGGAGAGAGAAAAAGGGTAGAAAAAAAAGGGAAGTCGAGCGAAAGCGTCGAGAGTCTGCTCTTATCTTCGAATGAATTGCTTGCAAATAGTTTGGCTCGAGACGACGGTGCCTCGCAGCAAATCAATACACCTATTTATTGAGCGATCGCTGTAATAAGTCATAATAAGCATCCTTGGTAACGCGATTCCGAAGTTCGCCCATAAATTATCTATAAATCGACCGTTCCGGCCGGCGTTAACCTTTAGACTGCCGGCATAATGCCGTGTACAGTCACTGATGTTGCGCAAAGTCCTTTGAGGAATAGGCTAAGTAGTGCCGGTTACTGTGGCTCGAACGATCTCCGTGTTTTAGGGCATAATTAGGTCAGTAATAACTTCAATAATTCATGCACGCAATTACGTCAGCAATAACTTCTTAAAAAATTTCATCCTTCAAGATACCGTCATGAAAAATTCTATTTATAACCCTCGGATACTATATTAATTTTATATTTACCAACTAAGTCATATTCAATTCTTTTTTATTAAAAAATGAACGAGATAAAATAATGGAAAATTTACTATAAAATTTAATATAAAAATACAATAAAGTTAATTGTGTAAGAAAATAAATTAAAATCGCGGTAATTATTTATGTAATAGTAAACAGTTCCACCATATTAGTTTTCCTTTTCATTCAATTTGCGATAAAACTATATTTAGGTAATCTGATACGTTATTAGATGCATGCGCGTTCCCTGCGCCGGAACTAAATATTTTCTCTCGAAAAAAGAGCCGGACGAAAGTGTACTATTCTGCAAAATGCGGTGCGATATTAATGACTCCATACGGCATCATGCCGGCGCGGCAGTCTAAAGGTTAACCACGTGGTACGGTTCATTATTTTTCGTGCTTGAACCGCCCACGCAAACGACTCCGTTCGCTCATTCTTCCCAAAAAATATTCCATCCTGTGTTCTCGACTTTATTCTGGGTTTCTTATGCAGTCGCATGATTTTTGTTAGGTTATGTCTGCGAGTAAATAAATTTTATACTACCTAATTATTTCATATATTACAAAATACTATACTATTAATCATCTACTGTATAAATACTGTACTTTTAAATATCTACTGTTTAAATACTGTACTTTTGAATATCTACAGTTTAAGTATGCCAATAATTTCAGTAAAAATATTCTTTATCTTAAAAATATCAACATGTACTAAAATGCACTTGTACAAGTACATTCAACTCCAAAAATTCACTTATATCAAAATAGGACAATTTATACCCACATAAACCCATATTAAAAATAACACAGTCCCATCCCCCTATAAATTAAATATCCACATACCGATAAAACATTCCCCAAAAACCCCTATCACCAAATTAAAATCACATAGCTTAAATCCACCATAGGCCAGTCTCCAAAAGATTTCCACCAACCAGCATCGCCCGGAGAACAAGCTCCCCAGCCACCGCCGATTTCTCCATCGCCGTAGAAGAATCAGACGAGCCCAGGGGTTTTATTACGTTCCCCATCGCGGCCTGCATAAACAAAATATTTTTCGTTCGCGGGCGTCCTCGTTCCCGGAGACAATCTAACGTTTTTACGCCGCGACTCGCCGTCGCGCAACGTGTCCGGACGGTTTCGGGTTCGCATACGAATGCCGACGTGGCTTGCCGTTTTCGCGCGGATCAATCGTCGCGGGTCGGTGTAGCATAAAGAGAGATAGAGAGAGAGAGAGAGGGGGGAAGGGAGGATGACGACGCGGGATCGTTTCGAAGTCGTGACCTTTATTCACGGCGGGGCCCCCCTTTGCGAAAATCCTTCGCGCCCTCGGAGGATTTCGTTGGCACGTATAGGGTGGCGAGAGGAAAATCCAGAAGAAGAGGAAGCAGAAAACGAGTAAGGAGAAGAGGTGGAAGAAGGCGCACAGCGAGGGAACAGGATTCCCAATATTATTTCCGAGCAGGCAGGGTTTATAGGTTCGCGTTGATGGGACACGTTGACGGCGCCACATCTACTCAGGGCCGACGTCGTCGCTCGTATAAGAGCCTTCCATCCCTATACCCCCCCTAAGACCCCGTGACGGCGCGAGCGAAACCCCCGAACCTCCTCGTCCCGACATCTGTCACAGTTTTCGAACGAGCATGGAAATCGCTCACGGCTAGCAGGGAGGGGGGAGGGAGGGGGGGACCACGCGGTGGAAAGAGTGTGTCTCGGGTTCAGACGACGCTGTGTTCCTCGGCGAACCCGTGCCCGTCCCTTGTGTTACACGGTTACAAGGTCTAACCCCGCGCGCGGGAAACAGAGGGCGGAACAGACCTAAACCGCCCGGCAGCTCCTCAGCGCCTGCCAGGCTTCGGGTTCCTGGGATCCGCGCGACAAAGTCGCCGCCCCACCGCGACACATACCTGGAACAATTAAAAGAGCCAAGCGTTAATTAACCCGGGACGGCGAACGAATAGTTCTGATAATGCCGTAATTGCCGGGATTACGTTTAAACCTAATTGGGGAACCGAACATGCGCCCCCAGAGGGACGACGCCCCGGCGCGGCGCACGGTTTGCGGGCTTCCCGTAACCGTGAGCCCGCGTTTACCAATTAATTCTCCGGTCGATATCTACCGAATCTGCTTGCGCGATTACGAAATATCGTGTTTAGTGATTTTTTTGCGGTGCGGTTGCTTTAGGGGGTTTTGTTGGTTTCGGGGGTTGATTTTTGGGGAAAATGAAAATTGTCTACGTCGATTGCAGGAAATGTACTTTCTTTTTTTAATATTGTGATATATTCGGTTTTGAACAATATTGTTGTTTTGATAATTTAAAATGGGGTTTTGTAGAATTTATAACATTTTTCAATAATTATTAACAATAATGTAGACTAAGCAGAGAGTTCTTTCTTTTTTAAACGTCGCGACAGCTTTGATTCAGCGCGATATTTTATTTTAATCACTGGAAATGATAAATGTGTTATACGGCATGCAGAAGAGAAATTATATTTTTCTGTAATAATTTATAATACTTAGACTACGAATTTTTATGCAAAATTGTCTGCATCGACTGCAAGAAGCATAAAATATTCGACAACCTTAATAGATTAAAAATACTGATTTAATATTTCTCAATTCGTTTAATTTTTCTGCTATTTTAAATTGCACCTATTCATTTTTATTATAAAATCCTAGTATAGGCAGTGAATTTTATATATTTTAATAATCTTCAGTATAGTAACTTTTCCATACAATATTATATCGCAAAATATTTTGAAGCGTTTGAACGTCATTAATCTCTAAACTTAATTTAAATTAAAAACTTGTCACTCTATTATAAATTAAACAACGAACATTAAACAACATATACAGCCCTCCATATACCTGTCAATAATGTGCCACCCTCACTACACAAAACGTATAATAAACAAAAATACGTTTATGCTAAATACAATCTCCGCAAGCGTCTTCATCATTCATTATTAAGCGATATCTTCACAGCGTCAATCATTTTTCTCTCACAACCATAAATCAGCATCGCCGAACCGCAGTTTCGATCGCTTACTCGCTGGTGTTAATAATTTACGGGTCTCTTGTCTAGATGCTCTCCACTGTCAATTAAAATAGAATAAAACAGCGGGGCAAACACGCCCACGGAAGACGACATCTGCTTGATGCGCATCCGCGCTAATAGGATATGGTATTGATATATAGCGCGAGCCGTGCGATCAATATTAATAAATAATACAAAGCAACGGCCGGCTGAATATCTCCGAATGAATTATTAGTTAATTTTGATAGGCTATTGGCGAATCATATTCGTGCGGAGCCGTAATGGAGAACGCGAGCGCGGTGGACGCTTCGATATGCACGCGATTCCCGTTTGTATGACAAAACTGTTCGATTGAAAATTACACGGGGCCGAATATTTAGGAACGTACGCCGTCACGTTTGATAACGAGCACGGGCGAAGCATCGTTTTAAAGTATCGTTCAACGGTGGTTCGCTGACGCCTTTTAACCTCTTAGGCACGTCTGCGGCAATGCGACGCGTGACGGACGACGTTGTTCGCGAAAGGGACACGTTGCAACGAAGTTTTCGATGGTCGAATTGTAATTTTTTTTTTTTAAGACGTGACGCTTTAATTTTGGTTGAATGAAGGTAGTTAAGAGAAATTGGAGATAAATAATATTGTAATTTTAATTAGAGGAAAATGAGGTACTTTTACTGTAATTAAATAAAGATAAATTTTAAATTTAGTTAAATAAAGTATGACATTTTAAATTTTAATTAAATAAACATATGACATTTTAATTTCAATTATATAAAGATACGACATTTTAAATTTAATTAAATCGAGATATGACGTTTTAACTTTAATTAAATAAAAATAAGATACTTTAACTTTAATAATTGACTTCAATAATTAATAATACCACTATAAAAAAAGTGGTATTATTTCTCATACTTTCTCACCACATATTTTAAAAATGGAAAAATATTCAAAAGTAAATAAATAAAAGAATTTTAAAATAAAAGAAATACTCAGAAATGAAGATAGTGCTATACTTATGCTTCTAGTATAGTGTCGTTCAGAAAGATGACATCCGCGAAAACCACTATAGTTCCGTTTTTAAGATGTTAATCGTCTCCGGAATTGCAGGCTTTGCATTCGAGATCCCTAAAAATATTTACTATACCTTTTTTGCGCGATGCACCATAGCAAGGTAATTCGTAAGGAGGAGAGCTGCGGTTAAATATTTAAAGGCAGGACGAATTAAATATTAACCGTTCCGAGGAACACGGAGAAGAAGGAAAAATGGTGGACGAAAAAAAAAGATGTGCATGATAAACGGCGGCGGAAGTACCCTTATTCAAAAATAAACCCGGATCGTGGAACGTCCGCTTTCCTTTCTCGGACAAGCTTCTTTATCGATGGTGGCGATTGTTTGTGAAAATTATGCAGTGTCGAATTAATAGAATAAATATTTAGGAGATTAATTATACGCGAAAAAAAACGGAGATGTTCACTCTTTTTAATTTGATACTTCATAGCTTTCAAAAAATTCGGCAGTAATATAATTCGCCTTAAGACCTTAATAAACAAAGACCCCCATAAACAAACTTCAAAAAATTAAAAACGATCGACCACCTCGAATAACAATCTTAATAATTACATTGTTACAATTCGCGTGGTAATTGGTAAGATATAAAAATAAAAGGACCGCCGTTCAAGTTCGCCGCGAAAAGATCCGTTGGAAATTGGCCGAACGGTGACCATAAACGTCGCGGGCCTGAGCAACAATGGCTCTAACGACCAGCGGTATTCAACATTACATCGGCGACCGCTACACGTTGCCCGGCGAAAGATCACCGCCTCCCGATAAACAGAACAATTTATTCATCGAATCGTTTCGCTTGTAAATTAACGAGCTCACTCATTAACGTGTTATCGATTACCCACGGCCAGTCGGAGGAGAGCTTGATTCCTCGACGGACGCGAACGCCGCGGCGGCGGCCGGTGTTTTACATGGATTCGGGTCGACCGTGTTTGTTCGCGTTTTCCGCGAGTTTAGAGGCGGGTCGGGAGAAAGCCGTGGCACGGAGAGACGGAGACGGAGAGACGGAGATAGAGAGAGAGATATAGCAAGAGATGGAGACAGAAAGTGTGAGGAAGAGAGAGAAAAAGCAAAAGATAGAGAAAGAGATAGATAGAGCAAGAAATAAAGCAAGAGATACAGCAAGAGGAAGAGAAAGATAGAGCAAGAGATGGAGCAAGAAATAAAGCAAGAAATAGAGCAAGAGATAGAGCAAGAGATAGAACAAGAGATAGAGCAAGAGATAGAGCAAGAGATAGAGCAAGAGATAGAGCAAAAGATAGAAAAAGAAATAGAAAGAGGAAGAGATAGAGAAAAAATAGGAGAGATAGAGTAAGATAGGGAGAACAAGAGATAGAGCAAAAAAGAAAAAGCAAGTATTAGAGCAAGGAAGAAAAAAAGAAAGAGCAATTGTTAGAGAAAGAAATAGAGAAGCTAGGAAAAGGAAGATAAAGTGAGTACAGAAAGAAAAATCCAAAGAGCAAGAGCTAGAGAAGGAAATAGAGAAAGTAAGTACAATAAGAGAGACAAAGAGAGTACAGAAACAAAAAGGGGAAAAAGCAATACATACGGAAAGGAACAGAGACGCTATAGGGAAATAGGGAGATGCGCAGAGAGTGTACAAAGAGATGGAAATAAAAAGAGAGGTACGAAGGAGCTCAGCCATGAAAAAGAACCGTTCCCAAAGGGCGAAGCTGCATCGAGATGGTCGTAAAGGTAGCGTTACGGTTGTAAGAATAAGCAGCTTCCATTCTTGAAATACCTTGTGGCTCTACCCCCGCGGTATTCTCTTGGCCACTTGGCCAAGCGAACGGCGATGATGCCGCGCTGGAAACCCCAGACAGCTCCGAACCTCGAAAAACGCGATCGAGCTGCCAGCTCGAGATAGAGCGACGTCCGTTCTCATATCGATATATCGGTAACCTTGGTAGCCCTTGTGTCGCACGGAATCGGCGCCGACCTCTCCCTCTCTCTTTCACTCTCTCTCTCCTTGTCTCTGTTGATGTGAGCATCGAACGCACGTCGAGCCGGCAAGGTAGCAGCTCCTATTCTTCGGCTACTTTACGCTTTCGAACGTCGGAGATACTTCGCCGCTGGTACGTATCTTGTCGGCTGTTTGGACGCAGATCGTAAAACACAGTGGGCACGGTAAACACGTTCCAGTATACGATCGCTTTAACAAACACAGCATTAACCGACTGACTGCGCTCCTCGCCGTCGATTATTTCGTGAACCTGGGCTCCTCTCGCTCTCTTCCCTGCCCGGGGGAATGGCAGGGCGAAACCCGGCTGGAGAAATCGGCCGGCTCTGTCTTGCTGTACAGGGTGTCTTAATAATACGAGAGCCGTGGTTCAGGGATGAAATTTTTGTCTTTTCGGGGTTTGGTGGATTTCGGGGGTGTCTGGGGGAGATTGATGGATATTTTTATGAGTGGATGTTTAGTATGATGTATATTTTTATACGCCGATATTTAAAGAAATTTAATATTGTTCAATCGATTAAAACACTTGAGGAATTGAATAAATTTTTATTTAGCTCCTGTTTCTCATAAATGCTGCAATAAATTTTGATAACGCATAAAGATCCCCAATCTTTAATTTATTACATTTTATAGAGTATATAATTCTTTATTAGAATGTGCCAGGAGCGAGAGTTTCAATTTTATTTTCTCAATATTTATATTTTAAAATAAATTACTCTAATTCTATACGATTTCTACAAATTTTCATATAGCAGTAACAAATCGAAGCAGCGTTGATTTTGCTAATGGAAAACATTCTAATTCGCAATCCCAATTTCATCCTAGCATTGGATTTCATGGAAGGAGAACATCGCGCGAACATCGAATTTCGATGACTAAAAAGTAATTCTTTTCATAGAGATAACCTTATCAAATATTCACTTTTATTAACGCGCGTATACATTTATTGTCGCGCGCTCTACGAATTCGTTTCTAAATGAAATTCTCAATGTTTGTTTCATGAATCACGCTGGCTGTATCGTGCATCATACGTGATTCACAGTTGCAGTCAATATTGAATAATGATCCGCTGAAACATGCGCGAAATGAAAAAGTATCTATCAGTCGATGACAAGAGGCGCTACGGAAAAACGACGACGGATGGAAACTGTGAGTTATTAAATTGCTTTGATTTTATCTCATTTTTTGGGGGGAGGGGACGCGCTGATTAATATGCCGCGACCGTCTGAAAAATGACGGAATTTCAATTTAACGTCGGATACCGGTGATCGACAGCATTTTCGAAAATCTGACGGAAAGGTTTTTTTCGAGAACGGCGGTGCTTTCAAAGAGCCACGTGACCACTAATGATTAAACCATGGATATTATGCATTTATAGCGAAAAGGAAAGGATGAAATATAAATTAGTATAAATATTAGAAAAAATCGAGAAATTAGTTGGAAATATAAGGAAGCGAAATAAATTTTTATTTAGCAACCTGTCTCTTATTACTAGAATAGGGGTCTTTATGAAAAATAAAAATGCTTGCAAAACATTGAGTGCAAGATGCAGAAATTAACAATCATTTATTTCCTTTCTTAACAATTCTAAAGGGATGATCATAATAAAATACATAATAAAAATAGTATTAATAATAAAATATTGTTAATAAAATATCGTTAATAATGCGACAGTATCAATAATAATGATAACAATCAATAACTTCACCGTTTCGAATTACGTCCTTTCATCTTCGCCATTTTTTACCAACCCTTTCGGCAAATCACGTGGGCAAACACAGCGATTACGGAACGCGGGATCGCTAGTGTGTCACGGGGGTGAAAACGTTTCCGCGGCTGGCACGCGCAATCCGAGCAATTATGGGAGACGCCTGTAACGAAGTTTGTGCCGACGCGACGGGACGCGTCGCGACGTTTCGATGCTCTCGCGGAAGCCCGCGCGCCCGCGCGCACGAACAGTCGGGGGCGACGCAATTTATGTTGCCGAAGGATCCGGCCGCGCTGTGAACTTCGGTTGCGTTCGCGGTTAAGCAGCCGGGCTCTTAACGCGCATACCATCTTACGGCTACGAGGCAACTTTCCCCGCTCCGAGGATTAACTCTTTAGGCAATTCCCGGTGTCGCGGAGTAATCGCGCGTTTTACAACTGTGACGCGGCCACGCGGCCGGCCGCCGCTGAGCATGATTTAATATTTCGGCGTCACCGTAATTTTTCCGCCGGCCAATAAATTCTTCTCTCGCTACCGTGATTGTTAAAGTTCGAACCGAACCTTCCCCCTCCCCCCTCTCTGTCTTTCCATTTCTCTCTCTTTCTCTGTCTTTCTCTCACTGCACCTTTGTCTCTCTCTTTCTCTCTCTGGTCTCTCTTCTCCCTGTATGGCTGTCTCTCTCTCTCTCTCTCTCTCTCTCTCTCTCTCTCTCTCAATTCTCCTCTCTCTCAATTCTCCTCTCTCTCAATTCTCCCCTCTCTCAATTCTTCTCTCTTTCAATTCTCCTCTCTCTCAATTCTCCTCTCTCTCTATCTCTCTCTCTCTCTTTCTTTCAGCCCTTACCCCTTTCGCTGGAGAGGCCGGCGTGAGAAGGCACAGTTGTAAAAACGTCTCGTAAAACGACCATTTTTATACGAAGTCGTCGAAGATACGGTTTCGGACAAACGTCGGGTAACTTCGCTCGGACGGCGAAGTAAAATCGGAAATCATTTTCCAAAGATTGCGCGGATACCGCGCGGAAACGTATAACAATGAAACCCGCGATGCGCGTACAGTTTTATCGGTGGCATGGCCGGATGTACGTACGTATGTACATACGTGTGTATTTTCGACTGCTTGGGTTACGCCGGGTATAACAAAAACCGAGATTCCATTTTTATCGATTAAAAGGTGTCCCGTATAATTCGTAACTGTTGAAGTTTTATGGGTTTATCGCTCGCGAACGTTTCGGAAATGGAAGAACAGTGTGCGTAGGGTGGCGTGTATAGTGTTTAGGTAGGAGTCATGTTTAGGTAGGAATATTGTAGGATTGATAGAGAAGAATTATCTATTGTTAAAAGTGGATAATGAACATTGCTGTTATTGCTATTAGAAAATTTAAGAAATAATATAAAAATTCGGAGTTTGTATAAAATACAGAAAGAAATGTAAAAATTATTAATTATTGGTAGAGGTTTAAAATTATAGTTGTTGAGTGGGTATTGTATAGTGATTGATAGGTCATATGACAGTGATTGACGCTTCTATTGAGACAGTTTATTTAATAATAATATATTTATGAAAAAATGAAAAGAAAGTCTTTCTTGTATAATAATAATCCTAATTATTAAAGCAATAATCCTACCAAAACAATAATCCTCACAGAACAATAATCCTAGTAAAATAACAAAACAATAATCCTAATTCCATTAAAAAATAAAAAACTCCATAAAAGGACAGGAATTTTCGTATCCCTTTTTCCGAGACTTTGCAATTCATTTTAATTTTCCAACATCTCCGACTGTTTTAGTTAGGCCAGCATCGAGCACTATAGCGTCACGACATTCGCGAGGCACGGCGCATCTCAATATACCTCTACGACCCGCTTTTACAAATCCATTACACATTTTGTCGCTATCGATGCGAGAGCAAAATCACCAATAACTTTCACGACCACCGTAAACCGAGAAAATAAAACCACGTGAATGATGGCGGAGGGAGAACAAATACTGTATACGTCGAAGCCAATTCCTCAAAATGAAAAAAAGAGCAGGGAAAAAAATAGAAGCGTTAGGATTGAAGTAGAATAGAGAGAGAGAGAAATAAAGGAGGAACGCTGGGCGAACCGCGTTTATGTTACGTGATTTGTACGGGATTCCACCGAAAAACTTCGTTCGTTTCCCATTTTTAACTATTTCGCGGCCGTGCATGATCGGGAACGAACAATTCTTACTGCAACCGATATTCCGATAAATCTGTTGCGGAATAAAAATCGTCGGGATAAAAGACTATACGGTCGAACAGTTTTTAATTTTCCTAAAGAATTAGCTTTTGTTTTTGTGGATATAGATTTTATGGATTGGTATTTCTTTTATCTGCAAGTTGGCAGTGATTTCTTGGCCTATATGTCATAGTAAAAATTTAAAAAATAATTCGTAAAAATTTTCGATAGGTGTCAAATATTGTTTTTGGCACTAAGATGACTTTTACATTGAATATCGTCCGTAAATATTTTTATTTTGTATAAAAATATACAGTGTTGTAATAGAAATTTGTTGAACGTTTTCCAATATATTTTTCTTTCT